>NW_028279244.1:0-126618 GCF_059751315.1 Micrasema longulum
TGGAGAAACTCGGTCGGGTAGAGCCGAGGATAATACCCGCACTCTCTCATGTAGATATATCTCAGAAACTTCTTTTGGATTTTCTCTATCATAAGAGAGTACTTCAGTTCATGTGGCCCCCAAATCATCGAGCCACTCTCGAGTCTACTTCGCACCGAGGAGTTGTAAAGAGTTCTCAGTACGCGGGTATTTTCGAAAACCCTGGCAGTACGCAGAACAAATCCTAACATCTTCAACGCATTACCACTGATTGTCTCTATGTGTTCATGAAATGTCAGAGTGCTCACAAATCTAACGCCCCCCGAATCTAATGACTCCCGAGGGGGTGAAATCCAGTCTTTTGTCTACGAACATTTGGACAAACTCAAATATTGTAGAATTTTATGGTTTACTTTGCCTTGCTAAAATCTATGTAAATAGAATCGATCGAATAATGAAATAAAAATAAATTAGCGATAATTTGAATCACTGCGCATCGCTATTTGTGAGAGTCTGGCTCTAGGGATCGCTGATTGCGTAGTAATAATTATGTGTGATTTGCATAGTAGATTGTGATTTGGAGACGATTCCTCATGTTCTAGGGACATTATTAAGATCGACCCACCAAGCGTCGTCGCGTCGTGACGAAATACAAGATACAACTATAGTTAATACTCGTACAACATAACAAAGAACTCGTTTTTTTAGCGAGTCGCATGAGACGACTATAGAACAGGGCCTAAAAAGACAAACAGATAAATTTTAAACGAAGAATATTTTTATGAAAAAGGAGGCCGCGACTCCCGGAGTGAGGAAGTTCAGAGCTACGGGAAATAGGATACAAAAAATATTTATCATTAATTATGACTAAGGTTCGAGCCGTCAGTAGGGTCGCAGTTAGTCACATCTTGCTGGAGGGTGAGATTCTATTAAATTTATTTATTTACTAACACTTTGAACACCGGCCGAATACACATTGAATTTACCCTGTGCCCGGCCAGTTTTTGTGAAATTTCGCGTGAAAAATGTGTCGTTCGAAAAAGTGTCATGACTCTACTCGGATAAATCAATTAAAACTTTTTATATTTGTTTGTTTTGCCAACATTGGCCTTTATGGAGATCAACATCGCAATTTTTGCACATATACAGGGTCTCATTCCTTTTTTTGTGCTTTGTATCCCGGAGCCGTGTAAACGCGTGATTATATAACAACGCGTTGTGTCCTGGTCCCGTGTTTTCACGTGGTTTACCAGCTATCTAAAAAGTGCATTTTATTGACATCTAGTGACTTTTATTAGTACTTTTTCGTTGTAAACCACGTGAAAACACGGGACCGGGACACAACGCGTTGTTATATAATCACGTGTTTACACGGCTCTGGGATACAAAGTGTTTTAACACTTCTTTTAAGAAAGCAACAGATATTTAAAAAAAATACATATTTACAAATAAACCAAAATTATAGGCCAATTATAGTTTTCTATACATTACTCTAGTTTGCCTACTATACAAAAAGTCTCGGGTTTGATTCCCGACATGCTTGAGATGAAATATTTAATTTAAAGGGTGTTTTTACACTGGCATATTTCATAGTCCCTGAACTGGAACCTAAAGCGTAAGACTGATCATCTTACCTTCTTGTAACAAAAATGATCAAGATTGCTGCGATTGCTGTACCATTGCAGTGCCCTAAGTACCATTAGGTGCGGAAAGGAAATGATGATGATTAAACGTCAAATGGTGTATAAATCTGCTTCAAAAACTAATACGGTTTGGTCAATTCAACCTAATTAAGTATT
The DNA here is from genome assembly GCF_059751315.1 of Micrasema longulum. Taxonomy (NCBI): domain Eukaryota; kingdom Metazoa; phylum Arthropoda; class Insecta; order Trichoptera; family Brachycentridae; genus Micrasema; species Micrasema longulum. Next base: position 1,779 of record NW_028279244.1, read on the forward strand.
TTAGGCAATGCTTAAGGGTTCAATTCCCGACATGGTTGACATTAAATATTTACTCGATAAGGCGTTTTTACACTAAAATATTTCATAGTCCCTGGACTGGCACCTGAAGCGTAAGACTGATCATCTTACCTTCATGTAACGAAAATGATCAAGATGCGCTGCAATTGGTTTACCGATGCAGTGCCCTATGCACCATTAGGTGCGAAAAGGGAATAAATTCATGAATGACGTACGCTTCCCTTTGTTTCTTATCGATATACCTTCTCAAAACTTGAAGAGGGGGTCGGTAGTTTATCTTCGTAACCGCTAGAGGTCAAGGTATGTCGTCTTCATCTTCCCATAGTAATTGGGGCCCAGGTATAAATAAGCAAAATTACTAACTATGGGTACGTTTTCGCGTCACCACTTTATAAAATATTTTACTCTATAGGGCGCCTCCATGTATTTATTTGTCAATGGTTGTATGTATATACAAAGACACCAACAAACCATCACGCTGTTTCCCCGTTAGGGTAGGCAGAGATGATAGAACACCACATCACTCTATCTTTGCATACAGATCTCGCTTCCTCTACATTCATACATCTTCTCGTGCACGCGCGCCGATTATTCCGACTTTTGACATGTCCACCTTCAAGTATTTGTTGAATTTGGTCATGCCATGTCTTTCTCGGTCTTCCTCTATTTCTGCGTCCATCAACATTCGCGTTGTAAATATTCTTAGCCGTTCTTTCGCTGTCCATTCGCTCTACATGTCCAAACCGGCGCAGAGCTCCTTTCTTAATTTTGTGGTTAATGCTTGTCTCAGCCTTACATAATGTATGGATCTCGACATTTGTGCATCTACCACACATTCACCCGAGAGATCGTATTTCGACAGCATTCAGCCTACTTTCATCCCTGTTTTTCCAAGCCCATACTTTCTCCTATACATTAGGGTCGGGACCATGTATGTATACTATCCTAAAAAATGCCCATTGGGCGTGTATATAAATAAATCAATTTTAAATAAGGCTCACAGAAATCTGGGCTTTATTATACGCACCACTCAACCATTTAAAACAACCGCATCCCTCAAAACCTTATATAATGCATACGTTCGCAGCCATCTTGAGTTTGCATCTGTTGTTTGGAATCCTCGATACACAATTTATATATCACTACTAGATAAAATACAGAATAAATTCCTTAAACTTCTGGATCGTAAATCTCTTACATATTTTGACTCGTATGAAGACTCTTCTTCCTTTCATAGTTTAACTTCCCTTACTAAACCTAGAAGCATTTCTGATCTGTCTTTCCTCTTCAAAATTTTAAACAATTTTATCGATAGTCCATATCTCTCGGAGCGTATTTCAATCAATTGTCCCGTAAAGTCAACACGACAAGTTCATTTTTTTATAATTCATTGCCCAAAAAAAAAATGTTTAAAACTCGTTTATTTATCGTAGCTGCTCCGAATTTAATTTACTTTGTCCCCATTTAGATATTTTTAATACAAAATTTTGTGACTTCAAAAAAACTTTTTGAAACACTGTAAAATGAAACATTTGTCAGTGTGTAATAAGTTTATGTTCCTTTAAATATGTTTATTTTATTATAATACCAACATTTTTAATTGGTCAACTATATTATGAAAATCCCTCTCCTCCACTCTGTTTCCTCATCCCTTAACCTTCTTACGAGCTCTTTTTTTTCTCGTGTCTTATATAATATATTATTTATTTTATTTTATTTTATTTCATTTCATTTTATTTTATTTTATTTTATTTTATTTTATTTTATTTTATTTTATTTTATTTTATTTTGTTTTATTTTATTTTATTTTATTTTATTTTATTTTATTTTATTTTATTTTATTTTATTTTATTTTATTTTATTTTATTTTATTTTATTTTATTTTATTTTATTTTATTTTATTTTATTTTATTTTATTTTATTTTATTTTATTTTATTTTATTTTATTTTATTTTATTTTATTTTATTTTATTTTATTTTATTTTATTTTATTTTATTTTATTTTATTTTATTTTATTTTATTTTATTTTATTTTATTTCATTTTATTTCATTTTATTTCATTTTATTTCATTTTATTTCATTTCATTTTATTTTATTTTATTTTATTTGGGAAATCAACAGTTCTACATACATATTTATAGTAAACAAACAGATATAGTGTATAAACTCAGAACTAATAACAGATTTCTGCCTATGGTTATGCCTGTTGGAAGGGCTACCGCTATGCTGAACAACATCGCTCTGGATATTGATCTGTTCCATGTATCCGAAGGGGTTTTCCGGAGCAGGATTCTTCGACTACTTTGACATGAGTCTCTTTCGTGTATTTTTTTTTCTTTTTTATAATATGTACGTATTGAATATATTTTTGTAATGTATATGTTATATTTAAAATAAATCAATTTAAAAAATTAAAAAAAAAAAAAAAAAAAAAAGAGAATACAAAGTTAGTAAAGAAAATATATTAAATATCAAATAAATACATATAATTTATACATACAATAATGTTTTTTTAATGTACTCAATAATCAAAGATTTTTTAAATTGGGCGGGATTAGGACAATAATGCTTGAAGAGAGGATAAGGAGGGGAAGGGAAATGTACATATTTATTATTATAATGTCTACTAAGTTACATAATGCATTTTTAGTGTAAATTTAAAATTAATTTTTCTCTTTACTGTGTAACATGCTGTCTCATTATATTTGTGAAAAACTTTGACTGGATGTATGTACTATTTTTTAATATTTTGTATTCTTATATATAACAACGGTTGTTTTTCCTTAATAATTTTTTTTTTTTTTTTAATATTTACTCAAATTAATTTTGTCAAGCTATTTTTTTTCCATCGCTCCTTCATCAGTATTCCCCACGCGATAAGTTTTTCTTTGAGCAAATATACAGAATCAAAATTAAAAACGTTTAAGTGGTAATTTGATTTCGCTCCGAGAAGTCGATTTACAACAGCGCGCTCTTGGCACATTATTTGTAAAAATCGCGTAAAATTTTGATGTATAAAAAAAATATTTTAAAAAATAAAGTCTAAAAATCGTGGTGCAATTATTGAACATTATTCAGTAAGTAATTTTAACTGTTTTTAAAATATAAGAAACGAAAAACTCAGCGTCGAAAATGAAATTTTGTCTATTTTAAATAGTTTCTATTTTCATATAAAAAACATTCATACATATTTAAAAAAATAAGTAATTGCGTTCTTATAATTTCAACAATGTTTGAGTATGTCCAAATGCTTGCAAACTTGCTGGATATCCTCCCTAGGAAGTTATTTATATTTAAATTAATTTCAACAGAGGGAAACATTTTTGAGAAGGGAATATGGGAGTCTAGGCATTTACAGGGCCCATGACCTGTCATTGGCTGGTTTAAGTGGCCACTTTACACACTGTGTAACATTCATCATTCTGCTTATGTTCGAACATCCATATTTCCTCAACTCGTCCGTCTGTTGACTTTTGTGAAGTAAAAGAGCTTTTATAATATAAAAGAGCCCTTATAACGTGGGTGAGATTTTCCTATTTTTATACTTTTTCTTTAACCAGGCAGTTAATTAAAAAATCCCCTTCTCAAAAATGTTTTTCCTCTCTGTTGAAATAAATAAAAAAATTCTTCTAATTTATCTAAATATTTCATTAAAAATAACTCACTAGTAGAAAATAGGAATCAAGTTGAGGTAGAGCGGGGTTCGATTTTGCAATACTAGTCACGGGACCACAACCCGATACCCGATTCATTTTACCACTCTTTTTTCGTTTTCGTTGGATTAAAAAAAAAAAACATTGAATTTGACGCAATATATTTTCAAAAATATGTACTTATCATATGTCCTAAGTCCGTATTGAAATGAGAAGTTAATATGACAAAGTAAAATTAAGTTTTCTATGTTAAAAATATAATACGCATTTATTTCTAAACACGTTAAATTACAGGTCACCGACGAAAATACTTTAAATTTTCATGCAAATATACACATTTTCGTACATAAATATCTATTTTATTTTATAGACAGTCGAAGATAACTCTGTGTTAGCTTTGGATTGTAATTGCTCCCCTGGAGCCCGAGTACAATGGGAAGTTAATAGAGTTATCTTCGACTGTCTATAAAGAAAAACCGATATTTGTGTACGGAAATGAGTATATTTGCATGAACATTTTAAGTATCTTCGTCGGTAACCTATAATTGATCATGTTTAGAAGAAAATATTGTATTCTTATTCTGCTTTTCATACAGACAATTAATTTTACTTTGTAGATAAAATTGAAGATAAATGTTAATTTCGCATTGTAATCGGGGCCCTAGGCCTCAATTATAAAGGAAATTGACAAGTTATCTTCAATTGTTTTAATCGAAAGTTCTATAGAAATATAAATATATTTATAAAGAAAGTTCAAGCTTTTATCGGTTACCTGTTTAGAAAAAAAAAACATATTAACCTTTCCATTTTTGTACAGAAAATTCCATTTCACTTTATAGACGATAATTATTGTAGATAACTCTCAATTCAATTGTTTATAAAGTAATACAGTTTTTTTCGTATAAAAATTGAATGTTATTAAAAATGTTATATTGGGTTAAATAAAATTAACATACATATTATGTTAGGTTATATAAAATAAAATATTCATAATATAGTTATACGGTAATGTAAAATTGAATATTATAATACAATATTTAAAATATAAAAATACGTATTATATTTGCAAACAAACAAACAACAAACAAACCATTACGCCGTTTCTACGTAAGGGTAGGCAAAGAGGATAGAACGCCACATCACTCCATCTTTGCCTACAGATCTCACTTCCAATACATTTATACATCTTCACATGCACGCGTGCCGATTATTCCGACTTTTAACATGTCCATCTTTAAGTATTTATTGAATTTGGTCATACCAAGCCTTTCTCGGTCCTCCTCTATTTCTGCATCCATCAACATTCGCATTGTAAATATTCTTAGCCGTTCTTTCGCTGTCCATTCGCTCCACATGTCAGAACCAACGCAGAGCTTCTTTCTTGATTTTGTCGATAGTGCTTATGTCAGCCTTCCATAATGTACGGATCTCGACATTTGTGCATCTATCGTACATATCACATCTATCACACATTCACCTGAGAGATCGCATTTAGCCTATTTTCATCCCTGTTTTTCCAATTACATACTTCGCTCCCATACATCAAGATCGGGACCAGGACTCCATTGTGAACTGCTAATTTTGCCTCTTGCGACAAACATTTATTTGCCAAGGTTGATTTCAGTGCATCGTTCACTCTGTTCCCGGCACTCACCCTCCTTTTAATATCTTTCTCAGCCATTCCATCCCTAGTAAACATACTTTCCAAATACACAAATTCCCCTGCCTGTTTTAGTATAACTCCATTCACAGTGATTTCACATTTAGTCATACTTTCATTTCTTTAAAAAACCATCACATTCGATTTATCGACATTCTTTAGCAATTCGCTTCCTTTGCATGCATCGTAGACATTTGTTACCAAGAATTGCAGATATAAAATTGTATATTTATAGTGTATCAGGATATAAAAAAAAAATATACATATATTAGGTTATATAAAATTGAATATACATATTATAATAGGTTACATACATATTACATTAAAGTTGTATTAGAGAGACACACTCTAATGTATGGGAGCGAAGTATGAAATTGGAAAAATGATGATGAAAGTAGGTTGACTGCTGTCGAAATGCGATCCCTCGGGCGAATTTGTGGTAAAACGACGTATAATAAGTGCACAAATGTCGATATCCGTGAAGTGTGTAAGACTGAGACATGCATTATCGACAGAATCAAGAAAGGGGTGATGCGTCGGTTTGGACATGTAGAGCGAATGGACAGCGAAAGAACGGCTAAAAGGATCTACAATGCGAATATTGATGGATGCAGAAAACGAGGAAGACCGAGAAAGACATGGCACGATCAAATCCATCAAATACTACAGATGGACATGTCAAAAGTAGGAATAAACACCCTGTTCCCGGCACTCACCCTCCTTTCAATATCCTTCTCAGTCTTTCCATCCCTAGTAAACATACTTCCCAGGTACACAAATTCTTCTACCTGATTCAGAATATCTCCGTTCACATTGATCTCACATTTAGTTATATTTTCATCCCTTTCAAAAACCATCACTTTTGATTTATCAACATTCATTAGCAAATCACTTTTCTTGCATACATCGTAGATTTTTGTTACCAAGAATTGCGGGTCTCCTTTGCAGCTAGCAAGAAGCACGGCATCATCAGCATACAGAAGACAGTTAACAGTTATACCACTCATTTTTGCTCCCTTTCTTGGATCTTTCAGTTCTTTCATACAGTAATCGATGTGTATGTTGAACAACCATGATATTTAGATATTTTTCACATTTTCGTAAAAGAAATTTAATTATAATTTATTAACATTGAAGATAACTCTATTAACTTCTGATTGTTATCAGAAATATTAGAGCCCAAGGCCCAGATTACAATGGAGAGATACGTATTTATCCTGTGTTCAATAAAACATTATTGTCCATAAAGTAAAATTGGTTTTTCTGTACGAAAATGTATACATTTTAATGAAAATATAAAAATCTTCTTGGGTGACTTGAAGACGAATATATTTTTTATACCTCTGTGCGGATATTTAATTTTTCATATACACAATTTGATTTCATTTGGGGCCTTATGCTGCAAAGACGCGACATTATGTCGCCCAATCGACAATAATCGAGTGGTCTTCTCGATTGATTTGTCAAATTGATATTCGTGAAAACCCTTCGACAATTTATAATTATAAGGCGAATGAAAAAGTGTCAACACTTACAAATGCGCATTAATCTATGGCTTTTGAGTCACACTTAAACTTCAATTTTAGTTAGGTATTTTGTGTATGTAATACTCGTACTTTTATGACGAAATATTTTTTTTTGCTGAGACGCAGAAACATTAAAAAATATTAATGGCTCGATATAACTTACATTGACATGTGTTAAACCAATTCGATTTTAAAGCCTTATTACTTATTTAGTAAATCTAAACATAACTAAATTTGTTCCAACAGAGAGGGAAAACATTTTTGAGAAGGGAATATGGAAGTCTAGGCATTTATTTTTATTTTATTTGGGCTAAAAATAAAAAAAATACATAAAAAAATAAGTAGAAAAATATTAACAATACTAGAGCAAATTAAAAAAATCCACTGTAAATCTAATGACATATAATATATAAAAACATTTAAGTTTGTAAGTGAAAATTCTTGATGGAAGTTCATTGAAATTTATTATATAAATAAAAGACGAGTGATACTTCAATCCACAAATTTGGAATATCCAGTGACTGGTTTCATCGCTTTCGCGACATCTTCGAGACTGGTCCGAGACTTCGAAACTCCGAAACTTCGAGACTTTGAGACCAGTCTCGAAGATGTCGCTAAAGCGATGAAACCGGTTACTAGATATTGCAAATTTGTGGCTTAAAGTATCACTCGTCTTTTATTTATATAATAAATCATAATATATAAGAAAAGAGTTTACGTTATTGTATGTGTGTGACGTTTGTATTTGTGTGTGTATGTGAATGTGTGTATGCGTGAATGAATGAGGGAAAGGGTGCATTCGCTTGTAGGAATGAATGAGGGAGAGGGTGCATGTGTGTGGGTGCGTAGGTATAAAAAAATAATAGTTTAAACTTGTTTTTATATTAAAAAGAGTACAGGAAAGATCTTAGTAAAAAGTTTGACTATTTTTTTTTTAAAATGGCTCATGATCTGTCACTGGCTGGTTTAAGTGACCATTTTACACATTTACCATTCTGCCAATGATTAAACATCCATGTTTCGTCAATTCTTCCATCTGTTGACTTTTGTGAAGCAAAAAATAAATAAAATACTTGTCGTTCAAAGATGAATGGCGAGCGTTTTTCACGTAGAGTTTGACGTAGAGAATGCTTTGGGACACTCGAAATAAATTCGACAGTTTTGATCGACTTCACTCGCACGGGTGGTTCAAGAATACTGTCACTCGTCAATTTGCATAAGTCGCGTACTATTTTTAAGACGATTGAGTCCAGCATAAGGCCCCATTATTGTCAACAGAGTTCTTTAAAATATTAATACTGGTTAATTCGTGTAAATAGAATTCACCTTTTGCGATTTAAATAAATTTGTGATAGCAGACAATTAAATTATTTTCTTTAAAAGTGACAATGCGAGCTTGCGGATTATGCAGCCAACAATCTATTAAGATTACTCGAACCAGAGAAAATCAATATGCAATAACACTGATTAATCTGGCGTTGAGTCTTCTTCCTTGTCGGCGATCAGCTCACACTATCAGGGAAACTGGTGGCCAAGAAAACTGCACGCACACAATTGGCTGTAATCTAGAGGCGGCGTGGCGGATGATGATAAATGGCGATGGATGATAAAATGTTAGCGGCGTTGTGCAAGTTTAAGCGTTAAGTTATATTAACTTTCACGGCGAAATAGCGAAAAATACTTTTCAACAATTCGAAAAGCGTGCGAACATAACTCGTTGAAAAGGCGAAGAGAGCGCGGGGGACAAGCAGTGTTGCCAACCAACAAAATGTCCCGTCAGGCGTGGAAACCTCACAAAACCAAAATTAGCCAGTATCTACTTACATACGATTCTTCTGGCGTAAATACACCGAAACAAATTATCGGCTAAACCAAAAACTTTACAGCAGCGTGTGACAGTTCTCTAGCGAACCATTTCAGTTAAAAGCAGTTCGCGGTGTCTTAATTGTTAATTTTTACATCTGGGTAGAGGGTCTCTGTTAGAAATGTTTTACCGTGTTCATAAAGTATAAAGTTTAGATTGATAAAGCAATGTGTAACTTCCGAGTCAACACCCCTTTATCGTACACCACACACCTATTACTTGAAGTAATTTGGCAGTAATTACTCTAATTACATTGTAATAATATTGCGATAAGATATTTTCTTTTGGGGACATTCATCTAAACCGGTTCGTGTAGTTAATATCTTAAATTAACATTGCGATTTTTCACACTAAATTGATCATTCAAATTTTATTTAATTTTTTTACAATATAGTATTATTCCATATAGTTCATTTCCCGTATTTATCAATGATTTTTGGGAGAACTAGTCCATCTACACTAGTGAAATTAGCGTTGTATATAGTTCTTTCCCCATATATATAATGAATTTTGGGAGAAAAAATCGATCAACACTAGTGAACTAAATATTGTATACATGTAATATTATTGTATATAGTTCTTTTCCCGTATTTGTTTATGAATTTTGGGAGAACTAGTCCATCTACATTAGTGAACTGAGTACTGTATACATGTAGTAATATTGTATATAGTTATTTACCGGTATTTATTAATGAATTTTAGGAGAACTAGTCCATCTATACTAGTGAACTAAGTGCTGCATATAGTTCTTTTCCCGTATTTATTAATGAATTTTGGGAGAACTAGTCCATCAACACTAGTGAACGGAGTGTTATATATAGTTTTTTTCCCGTATTAATTAATGAATTTTGGGAGAACTAGTCCATCTACACTAGTGAACTGAGTGTGTATACATAAAGTATTATTGTACATAGTTCTTTTCTCGTATTTGTTAAAGAATTTTGGGAGAACTAGTCCGCCTACATCAGTAGAGTATTGAATATTGTAAACAGTGTAAGGACCTAGAACTTTTGCTCTTTACTTTGCGATCGCGACCCCCCAGCAAGGCTTGGCGACCCCCCTGGGGTCGCGACCCACGGGTTAAAAAACACCGCTCCAAAAGGTAAATAAATTTACAAAAAGTGAAAAAAACACGTTTGCGGGTTTATAAATTTAACTGGAATTTAAAACGGTTTTTAAAAGTATTTTGATTTTTAACATCAAAATGACTTTATCAAAACTCTTCATAATGCGAAGCTGAAGTAAAGCAAATAAAACGCGTTAAATGCGATGTATTGATGATAAGTGATTTGCAATTAGGTACATCTAAAAGCAAATAAACAATTTAGACGTACCTGTATAGGTTTACCGGAGAATATAATAGTAAAGCCGGTGGCAGGTGATTAAGTCCTGATTTTTAAAAAGTCTAGTCAATGGTCGAAAATAATTTTTGATGTTAAAAGACTGTGCTAGAAAATTCCTTTACATGCGGTGAAATAACATCGTGTTACTTTATTTTTTTATTTATTGTTGTGTACACATTCCTTTATTGGTATAATACAACGATATTATTACAAAAAAATGCTGTTATTAAAATATCTACTTTAAAAATATATATATATATATCAATACTTAAGTTACAAATCCGTGCATTAAGGCTGTAGTCGGGTAAAACGCACGAAGAATGAGCAAATCATACAATTTTAAACAAATGTTTTTCAAAAATGACGCAATTATTAAAAAAAAAACATAAATTAGATAAAATCAATCATTTATAAAGGTATTTCCATTAAAAATATACTTTAAAGTTTTATATAACTAAAATATAACTACTTTTTGCCATTTCAAATTTAGACTAAACTTTGGTATCGATTCTTATATAAAGACTAAGTATTGGACTAACATTTGTTCAAATGATTTAAATATAATAGATTGAATATTAAAACGGCAGAAGCAAAATTTATTTTTTTTGTTTATGAAAAGAAATACTAGCATTTTAAATAACACAATTTTTTGGGACATTTTTCTTTATTTTTACGTTAAATTATGCCTTCTGTAATACTTTTAAAAAATTAGTTATTGATGTATTTTAGTTAAAACATTTTTTTTTTATAGAAAGGTTCTCTTTTTTTTAAGCAGATAATTCTGGTTATAATATTCCATTTCTAACAATATTTTATTTGGGTTTTTATTACCTTCACACCGGCCCTTACCGGTGCCATTTAAATTTTAAGTTGAAAGGTCTGACTCGCTCCAACGCTCCAACGTAAATTCTGCATTTTAGGTCAAAACTTTTGTAGTTTTCATTAATGTTACGATGCTGATTATTTTATGTGTAAAAGAACAATATGTTATCTAAAAAAAAATGAGTTACAAAAAAATATTGTAAAAAAACCTTTAAAATTAAAAAAAAAAAAAATCGATCCGGTCGAAAGTTTCCAAAAACTCGTTAAAAAAAACATAACTCGAAAACTACGCAAAATCGCGGAACATACATGGGGGTGATTCGAATGCCCCTTAATATAAGGCACCTACATTTTCCTTTTGGACGTCACTTTCCGGCCATTCTGTATATACATACAGGGTGTTCATTAAACCCTGTCACATCCGAAACCACGATGATCAGTATGAGCAAAAAGACATATTGGCACATTAAAATATTTTTTTAAAACAAATATAATTTTTTAAAATAAATTTCAAAAAAAGGCAAATGGTTGCTTACTTTTGCAAGGGCGAAACGGAGTCTGATACGCCGACAACCGCGCGTTGCACTCCCTTCACTTCTCCTCTGCAGAAGGAAGCAACCATTTGTTTTTTTTATTAATTTTTTTTTTGCCCCTACTGATCATCGTGGTTTCGGATGTGACAATGTTTAAAGAACACCCTGTACATACACTGAGGTGACAAATCGATGCAAGATCTCAAGTATGCGAACAGAGCGTGACAAGTTAGTGTTATTGCTGTCATGAAAAATCTGCCAATAAATATGGGTTTTTATTATTATTATATAGTTGGCCATCGAAATATGAAATGCATTCTTATTCTTCTGGCCTTATAACATAATATTATTGCCAAATATGATAATTTCCCATGAACGAATGCAAATTGAATTAAAAACACTTTTTAATTCACCCAGAAGTGTTTTCAATATACAATAATAAAATTCATTCCAAATAGGTGCAAAAAGCACTGATTTTGTAAATATAATGTAGCGTATTTCGATCATATATTAGATCCATATTTTTTTTTACCTTTTAAACTTGTCACGTTTCCAAGCGAAGAATTCTCAATGATACAATCAATTTTTATAAAATACTAGCCGACCGACGTTGTCCTGCCTGAACGTTGGCTTGCCTGCTATAAGCTTCAGCAAACGTTTTTTCGTAAATAAAGACACACGTTATTAATTTATGCCTTTTTTGAGTTGAGTTGGCTCTTTTACTTCACAAAAGTCAACAGATGGAAGAGTTGAGGAAATGTGGATGTTGAAACATGGACAGAATGGTGAATGTTACACAGTGTGTAAAGTGGCCACTTAAACCAGCCAATGACAGGTCGTAGGCCCTGTTAATGCCTAGACTTCTATATTCCCTTCTCAAAAATGTTTTACCTCTCTGTTGAATAAATTTAACACCTTTTCGACACCTTTGGCATATTTAATAATACATTTAAAAACACTTTCTCAACACTTCTCACTCGTAAAACAATGCTAAGAATCAAAGATGGCTGACAAACGGTGTCTTCTGTCATTACTTTTAGTTCTTCAGTTTGCCACCGGGGGACTTCTTTTATGGCGCCGACTCTAGTAGCTTAATTCATTTCATTGAAGGAAATATTCACTTGTAAATATGACAATGTCCCGTTGTCATTTTAAATACATATTTGCGTTTTTATGATTCACCCTAACTTCAACATTTAGGTGCACTTTTCACAACACAATTTTGATCTAAATTTGTTGCAGCAGAGAGGGAAAACATTTTGAGAAGGGAATATCGAAATCTAGGCATTTACAGGTCTAATGATCTCTCATTGGCTGGTTTAAGTGGCCGCTTTACACACTGTGTAACATTCAACCTGTGAATGCCTAGACTTCCATATTCCCTTCTCAAAAATGTTTTCCCTCTCTGTTGAATAAATTTAAATATGAATAACTTCCTAGGGAGGAAATCCAGCCAGTCTGCAAGCATTTGGACATACTCAAACATTGTTGAATAATAATCTGTTTATTTCGACCCAACTACGTAATACACATGTGATTTTTTACTGAACGAAAAACAAAAACAAATAAAATTGAATGAAAAAATCACGACGCAAACATAATAAAAATATACGTAATGATTAATGTTTTATAATTATAACACGTCCGTCTAGCACTGGTCATAATTTCATAATTCATCATGACCATTATAAATTGGATTTAATAATAATCAAATTACTATCAATAAAAAACCCTACTGAGATACACTACGATTTTAGTTATTTTTTTTTATAATGCATCTAACAGATTCATTAGACAGCTTCGTATAAAAAACGCAACAGAAATAAATAATTCATTTTACAAGGAAATAATTCATATGCCATTTAAGATGTTTTGCGTACTAGAATGTGATATTTTATTTTATTTTATTTTATTTTATTAGGGAAATCAACAGTTCTACATACATATTTTTAGTAAACAAACAGATATAGTGTATAAACTCAGAACTAATAACAGATTTCCACATAGTATACAAAGTTAGTAAAGAAAATATATATTACATATCAAATAAATACATACAATTTATACATGTAAAAATGTTATTTTCAAGTACTCAATAATCAAAGATTTTTTAAATATTAATTTTAAGAACATTAAGTTACTGTAAATTGGGCGGGATAAGGACAAAAATGCTTGAAGAGAGGATAAGGAGGGGGGGGGGGGGAGATGTACATATTTATTATTATAATGTCTACTAAGTTACATAATACATTTTTAGTGTAAATTTTAAATCTGACAGAGTGATGTTTGTATAATCTATATTTTTTAATTTTGTATTGTACATTGAAAAAGTCCTACGAAAAAAAGCATTTTTAACATACGATGTTTTACTTATTGGTACATGAAACAGGTGGTACCGTATAGATGTTATTTAATACTACAGGCTTATATTTTACCTTCAGAATTTTTTCTTCTAGTTAACTATAAAAAGCAGGGGCGAATCGTCCAAATAAGCGCAATATTATGCACAGCTCAATATTACTAATGCAGATTCCGAGGATGACCTACTGTTAACGAAAAGGCGGACTGTAATTGAAAAACGAATTTCATTCAGTTTTGTGATAGGGAAATATTTGAAGAAAGGATAGGAACATGGAATGGATACCTACCTTTAATATTTTATTTAGTTATAGATTTATTGCAAGAAAATAATATACATACTTAATAACAGGGAATCTATGTAAAATGAAAACGGAGTGTTCTCTGTTTATGATATTCTCCATCTAACATGGCACAGCCTGTTCTAAGGTGGAGATTTTCTATCTTTAGTGCATAAGTAGTTCTATACTAATAAAACAATAACATAAAAAAGAAAAACTAAAACTACTTAATTATAAATGCCTAGCTAATCAAATGTAAGAAATTAAAAATCGTTATTATACAAATATAAAGTATATTTATGTGCCAAGAATACAAGTTACTTAAACATAAATAATATGGTATAAGATATAATAAAACAAATATAAAGCAATGAAATACATACAAATATCATAAAATTTAAGTAGTAGGCGCCTCACAAACAATTGTCTTACATCCAATATCTTTAACTCAGCGAATAGATCTTCCGTTGAATACCTCAAAGCATAGAATTGAGAATAGTCCAGAAGGAGCGTAGAATCATATTTGAATACATCGAATTGTGTCCAAAAATTCCCCCACTTAGACACACTTTCGCCGCGCGCATACGTTAAGTCGCCGGGTAATGTTGCTTGAAGGGAAAAAAAATCATAACACAAATGTAAGGTAAAAAAAAAACGATCTGAACAATTTCTCTAACATTTTATTGTGCACGCGGAAACATTGATTGACACAACAGATTAGATAAATAAAGGGTCATTTAATAAGAGTAATTGAATTTATGAACTTTGAACTTAAAATATAAAACAAATTTTATTTGACACAAAACGGATATTTTTATATTGTAACGTTGTAAAAAAAAAGTCCAGCGTACCCCGTTTTGAAAGCATTTTAATACTGGATTATAATTCTATGTTGCCTGATTTAGCGCCATCTGACGGCCGCGGTAGTAACTCATCAATACGATATCCGTGCGCTAGAAATAAATTCCTTTTCTATTTGAAAACTCGGGACGATCAGTCCAGCTGTCGCGCAAGGACTCAAAGGGCAGGCGACCGCACATTTAAAAAAATGTAGTCCTTCAAGAAAGGGAACGTTCAACGTAACGTAAGCCTATTTGTTTTAAATTTATTAGCGAAATTCTTGTAGAGAGAGAAATCATATTCTAATGAGATTTTATTTTATTTTATTTTTTTTTATTTTTTTTTATTTTTATTTTTATTTTATTTTATTTTTTCTACCCTTTTCTACCTTTATTATATCTTTTTCCATTTTTCCACCTTATTCTATTTTTATGTATTCCACCTTTCATCTACTTTGTCCGATGATAAAGATTTTACAATGTAGTATAATTACTCAATGATTTGAATGAATCACTAATTATTACGAAGTTTATTCGTAAATACCTGGAAAAGTCGGTGTCAGATTTTAAAGTTGTCTTCAAGATCATGAGACACAAATTAACAAATGCAATGAAGCAGACGATCATTTACTGAATTAAAATGTCGACAAACAATCTTCGGGAAATCATCAACTGAGCCAACCATCAGTTAAAATATATCAACCGAAGACGTCGCATATCGAATTCAATCTGCGGATTTTATTTTGTAAAATCAACATTATTTCATATTACGGCGAGAAGAAAACAATCAAGAATCTATTTCAGTTGTCATTATTATTGTTACGAATATTTTCTTCTTAGATAAATTTATTGTCAACCATTTATTCATATCAGCTAGGCAGAATTCTGATTTTTATATTAACTAATCTTGTCACATTTGTAGAGAATTGCTTCTTTTATTAAAATTTTGTATTTCACTAACGAGTTGTTTATTTCATAAAATCCAGATCTTTAAGTCATATTTGTTCCATTTTACACTAAGGTATTTTAAATATAACGTTTTTGATTCCGTTCATAAAATTAAATTTATACAACATAATCTTATTCTTTTGGAGAATTCTCATGTTCTTGCCGATTGAGCGAAACTGGTCAAAGGTAAGTTGTTTGTAGGTACTTTATTTGGTTACCTGCATTATTCTTCTAAATCTCAAAAATCTTTGCTTATTGGTTTGTAATAATCTACCTCTATTGTGTCGCCCAACTAGGACCAAATAATTTATTTCAACCTCTTATAAACACTGACCCTTTACAATATCATGCTAAATAATATTTGATGTTTTAAAGATGATGTCGTTCAAATGTTCCCCACGGCGTTGTTTAATCCGAGGTCTAATTTTCATTAGTTCTTTTATTAAATGAGCAAAATAAGGCAAAAAAAAGAGCCTTTAAGAAGGTTAAGGAATGAGGAAATAGAGTGGAGGAGTGGAGGACAGGGATTTTCATATGACCAATTCAACATTTTGATATTATAATAAAATAAACATTATGAAATTCTTCTTCATTTAATTAAATGTTATCGATAAATGCTGTTATTTACTTAGGAGACAACTAGTTTTCTGTCTCACAGATCTTAGGATCTCTTAAAATATTAAGAAGAAGAGAGATATTTTAAAATACCCCATTCAAAAACAAAAAAAAAAGGCTTTTTAATAATGTATTTTTACAACAACAACTTATGCTTTTTTTTGCACAACAGGCCAGGAGGCCCAATTACAGTGGTGAATTACATCACAGAACACCCAGGCTTGAAAAAAATCACATATAAATTTTTGTGTTCTCTCCGGGAATCGAGCCCGGAACCTTCCGAGTGTGAGTCAAGCATTTTGACCACTACACCACGGAGGCCGCCATGATTTATAAAATAATAATATAATTTAGGCAAAATACGGCTTTCTTATTTTAACAAACTATTAAATGTTGATAATGATTACGACATAGGCGATTTTGCAATTTTTTTAAAAAATAACTCAAACTAAGGCAAAGTTATTTAATCAATTAAAAAAAAAAAAAAACAATGCTTATTTCACAAAATTCAACGATTGTCAATGGTACCTCGTAGATATGTATACCGGGGGCGTGCGGTGAGGTTCTTCATTAGAGAAGCAGTCACCTGGTACTAGGTACATAGATAAAACATGTGCGTACTGCTAACACAGTAATTTGAATTAACACAACGCAACACAACAAACAAACCATCACGCCGTTTCCCCGTAAGGGTAGGCAGAGAGAATAGAACGCCACATCACTCTATCATTCCATACAGATCTCGCTTCTTCTACATTCATACATCTTCTCACGCACGCGCGCCGATTATTCCGACTTTTGACATACTTCAAGTATTTGTTGGATTTGGTCATGCCATGTCTTTCTCGGTCTACCTCTATTTCTGCATCCATCAACATTCGCATTGTAAATATTCTTAGCCGTTCTTTCGCTCTCCATTCGCTCTACATGTCCAAACCAGCGCTGAGCTCCTTTCTTGATTTTGTCGATAATGCTTGTCTCAGCCTTACATAAGGTACGGATCTCAACATTTGTGCATCTATCGTACATAGTTTTACCACACATTCGCCTGAGAGATCGCGTTTTGACAGCATTCAGCCTACTTTCATCCCTGTTTTTTCAAGTCCATACTACGCTCCCATACATCAGGGTCGGGACCAGGACTCCATTTTGGACTGCTAATTTTGCCTCTTGCAACAAACATTTAGTTGCTAAGGTTGATTTAAGTGCTCCGTTCACTCTGTTCCCGGCACTCACCTTCCTTTCAATATATTTCACAGTCATTCCATCCCTAGTAAACATACTTCCCAGATACACAAATTCCTCTACTTGTTTTAGTATAACTCCATTCACAGTGATTTCACATTTAGTCATACTTTCATTTCTTTCAAAAACCATCACATTCGATTTATCGACATTCATCAGCAAATCGCTTCCCTTGCATACATCGTAAATCTTTGTTACCAAGAATTGCAGTTCCTCTTTGTTGTTAGCAAGAATCACGGCATCGTCAGCATACAAAAGACAATTGACATTTGAATCACCTATTTTTGCGCCTTTCAGTTCTTTCATGCAGTTATCGATATACACGTTGAACAGCCATGGTGACATCACACATCCCTGTTTCACTCCTTTATGAATGTCAAACCACGATGTGTATGATCCGTTTACCCTAACACATGCTGTGCTGTCTTTATACAGAGAAGCAATAGCTCGTGTCAGATTTCCACTCACTCCATACTCCGATAACACCTTCCATAATTTTTCTATGTCAACTGAATTCGAATTAAGTGCTTTAAAATAAACAAAATAGAAATTTTATGCTATAATTTAAGGACAAAAGAGTTATATTTCATTGTTAATTATAATACCGTCATGTCAACCGATTTAAGTGTTAAATTTGTTTTAAAACCGTCGCAATATAATGTGAAAAATAAATACGGATTGATTTGTTAGAATTGCTTCCACAGACATACTAAAGATCTCGATTTGCGCATGCGCGGACTTATGAATTCAGTACTGGGCGACCGCCTTAACTGAACCAAAAGACTTACGCTGTTCCATATTCCAGAATTAGAAAGAGCGTAGTTTGTTTTACATCAGTCCACGCACAACTACGCATTCGGAATGTTGTGTGGGGGCTCGCCGCATTTTTTTAGAAGTTATTAAATGAACGAACATCTCTGATCTTGTTAAAACATATTTATTGCAGTTACTAAAAAGATAACTCAACTTATAAATGATTTTATTATATTTAATAAAAAATCCTGATGGTTAAAAGTCAATTTTTTATGGAATCATTGCTTTCGTCCAATCTATGGGTGAATGGTATTTGCATACCATTTTACGTTTAAATGGTATATGCTCTTGTACTTCGGCACAATTCAATTAAACACAATCACTTACTGACGTTTCTGTGTCTACCTGTCGCTTCGCCGGGACACAATCAAACTAACATGCAAATCCCATTATACACTTTCGCCAAAGCAGCAGTTGCACAAAATAAAAAAAAAACAACATTCTGTCAGGACACATTTCGTTAGTGGCTAACACCTAAGCACACCATTTAAAAAAAATGGTTTTGCCGGAATAATAGTTAATAAAAAAAGGGGGGGGGGGAGCATGACTTTACTAGGAAATTCATACATCTATCAAACACTTTTTTTATTACAATCAGTGCACGTTGGTGTAAGCTTCTAATAGTCGTGTCCCGTCAGCGCTTTGGTTTTAAAGGTGTATTGTGAATTTGAGATTTGCATGCTGGTTTTAATAGTGTCCTGACGAATTGAAACTTGCAGACAAAATTATTGTACATAATTATTTTTAGAAAGAGACTTATTTTCGGAATCTCTAAGTTCAGTCATATCACTCCACTACTTCGAGCATTACACTGGCTACGTTTTCCACAGAGGGTGGAATACAAACTCTGTTGGCTCATGCATAAGTCACTGCACAACTCTGCTCCCAAATATCTAAGGGAACTCTGCATTCCAGATGAACTAGCTGACAGACGTCTTACGCTTAGATCAGCTACATCTACGTCGAAAGGAAAAGTTATACGCAAACAGCGCACTAAATTCGGCGAACGCGCATTTGCGCATTTGTGAGAGTGAAGTGATGTTTCGGAAGAAACTTAAAACCCACTTGTTCTCTAAATCATTTGATTAAATTAAAAAACTTAAAATTAAATTTATATCTTTATATAATCACTTCGTAACGCGGCCTTGAGGTATTATATCACGAAAATGGCGCTATATAAATTATCCAAAATAATAATAATAATATTTTTAAAACAAGTTTGTAGATATCTCAACGAGACCAAATCTAGGCGTTTACAGAGCTTCTGACCTGTCGTTGGGTGTTGTAAATGATGACTACACACTATGCGATGTACCGGATCTCCTTCCTTATGACCCTCAGTACAGCATGCAATATGACTACTTATATTTCTGATAGCCATTTCACCTTGACCCAGCGCGGACGATGAGTTTGACAATGAAAATTTAAATGCAGTGGGTATTTACGAATATAAATTTTATATGGAACAATGCAAAGGAATTTAATAAGAATTATAAATACGTGTATATTACGTAAAATTGTGTGTCCGGATGCATGAAGAATACCGTTATGTGAGTAAAAAATTGAACCAGAAACCCGGACTGGTGTTGTCGGCTTGATGGATTGGTATTCTCAGGTATATACGAATACGCATCTCAGATAAGAATATCAAATATTGAAAACAAATTTATAAAGTACAAAATCGGTATTTTTTTATGTATCAACTCTCGCCGCCTCCACCTACCATGGAATCACTTCTCTACAGTACCGCAGAGTGTGTGCGGACCAACTACTGCTTCACAAAATCATGACAGGAATAGTTGACTGTACAGAGCTACATAGTTTAATAGCATTACATGTGCCAGCCAGGATTTGTAGACGGTACCACCTGTTTCATGTACCAATAAGTAAAACATCGTATGTTAAAAATGCTTTTTTTCGTAGGACTTTTTCAGTGTACAATACAAAATTTAAAGATATAGATTACACAAACATCACTCTGTCAGATTTAAAATTTACACTAAAAATGCATTATGTAACTTAGTAGACATTATAATAATAAATATGTACATCTCCCTTCCCCTCCTTATCCTCTCTTCAAGCATCCTTGTCCTAATCCCGCCCAAGTTACAATAATAATGTTCTTAATAAAAATATTAAAAAATCTTTGATTATTGTAAAATATTTACGAGTACATGAAAATAACATTTTACATGTATAAACTTATGTGTATTTATTTTATATGTACTATATTTTCTTTACTAACTTTGTATACTATGTGGAAATCTGTTATTAGTTCTGAGTTTATACACTGTATCTGTTTACAATAAATATGTGTGTAGAACTGTTGATTTCCCAAACAAAATAAAATAAATAAATGTATACAGTCATGTACAGTCGGATAATTTATATAGCGCCGTTCACGCTGTAAAATAAATATCCATACACGTCTTGCGGCTTCAGTTCGCACGAACGGTTGAGATTGCTGGAAAGGGCAATCTTGTGAAGATAAGTCCGTCTCGTAGTTTTCTGGGCCGCGATTATGAACGCCTATCTTCATCGGTATATACTGAGACGGTAAAGCTAATAGCGATATTTATGTATGAAATTGTGTATATTTGTGTAAAAATTCAAAATATCTTTATCGGTAAAAAAAAACGTTTTTCTTTCAAAAAACTTAATTTTACTTTGTAGATAAAATTGAAGATAATTTAACATCCCATCAGAATACGTACCCTGAGCTGCTTTCTTTATCGAGACGGTATAAAGTTATTATTATTTGTATAATGATGAACAATTAATGATTTATTAGTTCAATTTAAAATCGTTAATTCAGTATTGGACAGCCCTGAAATTTTGGCCCTCATTGGTTTTAAAGTACCAGTTAGAGTGACAAGGCTAGTTCAACTTTATCACTGCAACAATCATATCTCAATATATTCTAGCAATTCAGTACTGAAGCGTCTACATGCGCTGGGTAATAAACATTCGGATTTAGGTGACATATTTTTATTGAAATTTCCAGCTTATAAACAATTACTTGTAAAACATTTTAGTGTGGAATCAATATTTTAATTATGTTCTTTCTAAGTAAGCATTGAAAAAGTTGTTACTGTATATACTCCACTGTAAATACTTATGTATGTATGTAATGTAAAAGGTACTTGTACCGTTAATTCTTGAAAATTATTTTGATAATATTATTATTATATACATAAAATTATACATAGTTGCTTTGGCTATATAACTAGGGTTATTTACCCCGTTTTTAGACAGTCATTTTTTTAAAATAAATAACAGTAATATATACATGAAAAAATAAATAAACATGGTCAAAAACATAGTAAAAAACTAAGTCAAAAACATAGTAACAGAATTAAGTCAAAAACATAGTAAAAAAGGGCTATGTATAGCGTGTGAGCTCGCCAATATATGACAGTAAAAAATTTATTGTCTTTGAATTTCCTAGAGTTTTAACCATCGAAAAAAAAGAAGATTGCAAATAAAATCAACAGACAATGGAAATTTGATGTGTATTATTTTAATAGATTGTTTATAACAGAAAAATACATAGAGAAATATGCATTTTTATTTTTTGTAATAAAAACAGTCTAGTAAATTCGAATAAATAAAAATACGCTTTATATTAACAATATTAATTAAAATGCAAAAATAACATTGAATACTTGAAAAATAAATATTACTGAGTGTTACAAACATAATTTAAAAAACGGATAGCGATTAAAAGTAAAAACTATATTTAGTTTAATTCTTATAGCGATAAATACATAAACATTATAAAACAGGAGTTATACAAATACAAAAATAATATTGTAACTAGGCGGCTACCTTCACGGTTAAATTTCGAAACACCACGCAATTTCTTATCTCGTCTACGCTATGTAAAATGAAAAAAAAATATTTAAATTAATAATTTCATCACGTCATGAAGTCGCCCCTGGGTAGCGCCTGCTAACGTCAATCAACAAAAACATCCTCGTTTTAATTACAATATTTCGGCTACGCCATAAATCTCTTTTTTTAAATAATTTCTCACGTCACAAAGTCGCCCCTGGGTAGCGCCTGCTAACGTCAATCAACAAAAACATCCTCGTTTTAATTACAATATTTCGGCTACGCCATAAATCTCTTTTTTTAAATAATTTCTCACGTCACAAAGTCGCCCCTGGGTAGCGCCTGCTAACGTCAATCAACAAAAACATCCTCGTTTTTATAACAGTATTTCGGCTACGCCATGAATTTCTTATAAAAAATGTCAAAACGTCACAAAGCCACTCTCTGAGTGTCGCTACTGACATCATTTACAAAAACATAATTATTTGTGCTTTTTTCAGGTACGCAACATTTTTTTTAAATACACCTACCTAACCGATAAAATACTATTAGTAATTAAACCAAGGTGTGCTTTAAAGTTCCGTATGGCCAAATAATATTATTTATTATTAGAATATTATTGACATGTAGTTCAAGCATTGCTGCATTCACGTTGCTTTACTTCTGAGAGCTCAACTGCTATGTTTTTCTATGGTTACGTTAATGTCATCTGTCATGTATTGGCGAGCTCACAGGCTATACTTACGCCGTAAAAAAAAATGTGTGTCTCAGAACGGAGCCAGGGCGTAAAACGACGGTTACCTGTACTACGACTTTTTTTAATTCCTTTGATAGTTGCATTTTTAGTGACGAGTTTGGAACATCGAGGAAAAAAATATTGTGAATTGGCTGCGAATTATACGACGTTTAAATTCAAATTTACAATACAACCGAAGGACAAAAACATTGAGTGGGATGATTTTAGAAGCGCGAAGGAAGGTAATTTGCCTATATTTATTTTTTATTGTATTTTAAATAGCGAATGAATATAGTAATTAGAAACTATATTTGAAAATATAAAATAACGATGCCTGTGTTTGTTGCGTTCGAGTTTTAGGAACATTCAAGTTATTTATTTATTTATTAATTTACACGCCCTACGGGCTTTTACATATATTAGAAGTTACATTCAAGTGCAGCAGTGAAACATAAGTATGTAAATTTAGTTAAAGTTAAAGATAACATAAAAAAAACTAAAAGATACAATAATAAGATAATTTTAAAAAAAACATTTCGTTATCCAAGTGACTTGCTCTTCAAAGAATTCAGAGTACTGAATATTATTCAACAGTATATATTGAGAACGGTAGTGGTTACACACATCAATAGAGACATTTACCCGAGAGTCAACCGCAACCATAATACAAGATACTCTAATAGGGATCTGATACTAAGTGAAGGGGTCAACACTGTTCTGGCATCGAGACAACACTATTACGTAGGCAAAAAAGTCCATAACCTTTTGCCAGAATCGTGGAAAGACGGGAATGTTGTCAAGTTACGGAAGGTGTTGACCTCGCTCTTTCGTGACATTGGTCGTAGGGAGTCAGAAAAGTTGATGCATGCCACGGATTGGAGATTCTTACTGGATGTCAAAAATAAAAAATAAGGAATAATTTAAAAAATATATATTTATAGATGACAACCATGAAGTTTCGCAAAAATAAATTGTCTATGTTTTTATGAAAGTATGTATGTGTATGCGCATGGGTGTATGTACGTGTGTGTGTATGTATATGTGTATTTAAGTGTATATATATATATGTATGTGTGTATACATGTGTATGTCTGTATATATATGAATCAAAATGTGTATGCGAATAAGTTTATATTTTGTTTGTCTGTGCTCTATATTAATTTGTTAACTATTATAATATATTAAAATGTAATTGCCTAGCTTGGAACGGGGTATGTACCCTTGTTAGCTGGGCAAAGTGAACATGGAATTGTATTTTCATAAAAAGTGTGAATAAATAAATAAAAAATAAAATTAGTTGACACAGACACATGAGTATATCACCACAAATATAGGATCAGAAACATATATATTTTTTAATACCTATATACGAGGGTTGTGTAAAAAATAAGGTTCTCAAATTTGTTTCAGGTTTAAGGTTTTTTTTGTAAAATATTGACCAGTTTTCTAATTTTCCATAAAAAAAAAAGAAATTTAAGCTTGTTGCAACAGAGAGGGAAAACATTTTTTGCAATAAGTTTAAATATGAAAAACTCCCAAGGGAGGAAATCTAGCCAGTCTGCAAGCATTTGAACATACTCAATCCTAACGCTTGTATATACCTGCGTGAAAAATTTCAACGCTTATCAGTTCATGGTTTACCTCTTCGTTCTAATTCTCAAGGCACTCTCTTAATACCCATCCACAATTCCTCTTTCTTCTCTAACTCATATAGTGTCCATGCGGCTCGACTGTGGAATCATCTCCCATCCACCATCAAAGATGTTACTACATTAGCTCTGTTTAAATCACGTCCGAAGAAACATCTCCGTTCTCTTCCTTAATCTCTCCTCCTTTCATTTTTCCCCTTTTTTCCTTTTCCCCATTGAGTAATAGTTTTGATTTAAGGTAATTTATAAACAAATACGTTTATTTCTATTTTTATATATCTTTAAATAAAAAAAAAATATTACATATTAAATTTGTTTTATTATTTATTATACTATATGATTTATGTTTAAGTAACAAGTATTCTTGGCACATATATATACTTTATATTTGTATAATAACGATTTTTAATTTCTTACATTTAATAAGCTAGGCATTTATAATTAAGTAGTTTTATTTTTTTTGTTATTGTTATATTAGTATAGAACTACATATGCTTTAAAATAAAAAAAATCTCCACCTTAGAACAGGCCGAGCCATGTTAGATGGAGACTATCCTAAATAGTCAACACTAGGAGTACTTTATTGTTTCATTGCTCCAGTACTTCTTCCAACCAACAAAACAATTTCTTGATACCGAGACTGCATAGGTTAGGTAACACTTATGGAACGGCTGCAGACATTCTGTCCAATTCTTTACCATCTTATAAGTCCACAATATCAAGTTTATTTGTGGCTGCTCGTCAAACTATTATTGACAATTCAATTTTATAAATTAAAAAAAAAAACTTATTTATTTATTTTCATTACCTTATACTTGTTTTTTATTTTTTACTATTATATCAAATTGCATTGTAGTATTGGCAAATACGCATTTCATAGATACATATTTTTATTTCTTATTTTTTCGTGATAATATATGCTTGCTTGTTTATTGACTTAACTTAAAAATGTCTTTCTTGCTTACCGCAACACTTTATTTATTGTTTGCTTTACAGAATTTATGCCATAAGCTTATATCTTTGCATTTTTTGTTTATATGCTTACTGTTTTTTCTTGCATGCCTTTATTTTTATTGTTTTTTTTTTTTACTTTGAAAAACTTTTTATCATATCCTTTTTAACTAATTTCACAATTTTTTTTATCTGTATGTTCTGTTTATTATTTAGTATGTTAGCATGTATTTCATTTTTATTTTTTGTAAATGCCTTTTGGACGTTAATGAACAAAATAAATAAATAAATAGAAAAATGTCCGTTTTCATTTTCTATTTATATTAACTTTATGCAAAGGAGTGAAACAGGGATGTGTGATATCACCATGGCTGTTCAGCGTGTATATCGATAACTGCATGAAAGACAGTAAAGGCTTAAGAATAGGAGCAAAAATGGGTGATTTAAATGTCAATTGTCTTTTGTATACTGACCATACCGTGCTTCTTGCTAAAACAAAGAGGAACTGCAATTCTTGGTAACAAAGGTCTACGATGCATGCGAGGGAAGCGATTTGCTGATGAATGTCGATAAATCGAATGTGATGGTTTTTGAAAGAAATGAAAGTATGACTAAATGTGAAATCACTGTGAATGGAGTTATACTAAAACAGGTAGGGGAACTTGTGTATCTAGGTAGTATGTTTACTAGGGATGGAATGACTGAGAAAGATAATGAAAGGAGGGTGAGTGCCGGGAACAGAGTGAACGGAGCACTTAAATCAACCTTGGCAAATAAATGTTTAGCGCAAAAGGCAAAATAAGCAGTTCACAACGGAATCCTGGTCCCGACCTTGATGTATGGGAGCGAAGTATTGACTTGGAAAAACAGGGATGAAAGTGGGCTGAATGCTGTCGAAATGCGATCTCTGAGGCGAATGTGTGGTAAAACTATGTACGGTAGATGCACAAATGTTGAGATCCGTACCTTATGTAAGGCTGAGACAAGCATTATCGACAAAATCAAGAAAGTAGCTCTGCGCTGGTTTGGACATGTAGAGCGAACGGAGAGCGAGAGAACGGCTAAGAATATTTACAATGCGAATGTTGATGGATGCAGAAATAGAGGTAGACCGAGAAAGACATGGCATGACCAAATCCAACAAATACTTGAAGATGAACATGTCAAAAGTCGGAATAATCGGCGCGCGTGCGCGAGAAGATGTATGAATGTAGAAGAAGCGAGATCTGTATGCAAAGATAGAGTGATGTGGCCTTCTATCATCTCTGCCTACCCTTACGGGGAAACGGCGTGATGATTTGTTGTTCTTGTTGTTGTTATGCAATAAATTTATAAAAAAAACTTTTAAAAATTGCCGGGTTCAGCTGGTTACCTCGTAAAATTAAATAATACTTTAAATTAAATATTATATTAACCATACGTTAACGGAAACTCCACTTTATTTTAAAAAGCCAACACGTTTCCTATGGACTTTAATATCATTATTAACACGACTCTTAACAAACAAGGTGAAATCAATTAAACGCAAGTGTGTTTTTTAATTGGATATAATTAATTAGTTGACTTTCCAACGCATTTTATGAAATAATATGTTATTTTCCTTAAACTCGAAACTTAGACAAATTTGTTCGAGCGTCCATCGGGTCAATCAACATTTAAATATTGACAAACCACCGACCAAATTATAACAGAGTGACCCTGCGGTTTGTACTTTGGCAGCGTTAAGAGGCTACGCGGAGAAGAGCGGTTCGATGAATAGAAAGGTTTGTGGACTAGAGACGCAAGGCGGTAAAATTACCGCGGTATTTTACGGGAATTTTACCAGATTTTGGTAAAATAAGGTATTTTACGGTAATTTTCAGTTATGAATATGACAAATTTAAGTAAAAAACTTTTTTAATTTATTGCAACAGAGGGAAAACATTTTTGAGCGGGGAATATGAAAGTCTAGGCATTTACAAAGCTTATGACCTGGCATTGGCTGGTTTAAGTGACTGGTATGTTTGTTGGCAGACCTGAGAATTCTGGGCATAGGGGAATGGAAACCATAGTTAGTTCTATGGTTATCGGTATGATAGAGTAAGTTTTGTCCGAGGTTTCTAGTTGAGATATTTAATTTTATTAAGCTCAGTAGTTCAGGCGCATCAAAGAGTGAGTTGACAATTTTAAATAGGACTATAAGGTCGGATTTATTTCGTAATTGTGAATATCATGACCAAATGTGTTTTTTTTTAACAAATTTTAAGTTTGTTTGGCCTTGATAATTGTGACGTCAAGATGCGTGACGATGTTTTATTTCAATTTAAACGGTCACAAACAAAGTTCAAAATTTACACAAATCGTGACGTTTAAGGGGCGTGGCTAAAGCAATGGACAGTTTTCGTGGGAATAAAAAATTATACATTTATAAATATTTTCTATACAACTAATAAGTATTAAAAAAAAATTGTACTACGGCGGAGTAATTTTAAAAAAGTCATAGCTTCCTAGTATAAATATATTTATTTTTTCTTATATTTTTTTATAATTATATTTTTACTAAACAATGTTTGAAAATGATTTTGACAATGAATGAATTTGAATTTGCAGACTGGCTGAATTTCCCCCTTAGATAGTTATTCATATTTAAATTTATTTCAACAGAGAGGGAAAACATTTTTGAGAAGGGAATATGGAAGACTAGGCATTTACAGGGCTTTTAAACATGGGCGGAATGGTGGATGTTGTTACACAGTGTGTAAAGTGGCCACCTAAACCAGCCAATGACAGGTCAAGCCCTGTAAATGCCTAGACTTCCATATTCCCTTCTCAACAATGTTTTCCCTCTCTGTTGAAATAAATAAAAATATTTTTACTATATATTTTTTTTATTTGTTTATTAATATATACGCCCAATGAGCATTTTTTACTTCTTCTTTTACCAGGTAGTTAATTCAACAATGTTTGAGTTTGTCCAAATGCTTGCAGACTGGCTGGATTTCCTTCCTAGGGAGTTATTCATATTTAAATTTATCGCAAAACACAATCATGGGCGGAATAGTGAATGTTACACAGTGTGTAAAGTGGCCACTTAAACCAGCCAATGACTGGTCATAAGCCGTGTAAATGCCTAGACTTCTATATTCCCTTATTTAAGGTATTCTTCATCCCTGTTGTAATTTGTTAATTTTTCGAAATCCATTTCATATTTTTTTATCGGTATTCGTAATATGTTAATTAATACATTACTTTTTAAATTTTGAAATCGGGTTGTGGTCCTGTGGCTAGTGTCTCGGACTCACGGACCAAAGGTCCGTGGTTCGAATCCCACTCTACCCCAACTCGATTCCATTTTCTAATAGTGAGTTATTTACAACTCGTTGAAAATGGCCCTAAAAATTAAATATTTGGGTAAATCATAAGAACACAAATATTTCTTTTAAAAAATAAAAAAAATTATATAATTTCTCTAACGATTTTCTTTGTAACGGAAAAATAAGAAACCTGCTGACAAGCCGGCTTATATTTTATATTTTCTGTTCATGTTTACCTTTTTAAATAAAAATAAATACAAAAAAAAAAGATATTTTCCTATTGAATGCTCTAATTTTTACCGGGTGTAAGAAAAAAAAAATTGTATTTAATTTTCCGTAGCTCTGAACTTCCATGTTAGATAAATTATAAGAACGAATTTTTTTATATGCATCGAAAAATCGGGACACGAAAATGCTGAAATGTTGAAAAATGGAAAAAAAAAATAAAAACTCAAAAATAAATCATGTAATTTTTTTTTATTTCTTTTCAGAAAAAAGCAAAATGGCGTCGATAACCAACGGACAAAATGTCGTTTCTAGTGGCGCACAAAATCTACACAACCTCCCGCTGAACAAGACTGCAATACAGAATTTTTACTCGGGAAAAAATATTTTTATAACTGGTGGGACAGGCTTCCTAGGAAAACGTAAGTTGTATTACTTAATAATACGCTATGTCGTCATCATTTCCCTTTCCACGCCCAATGGTGCACAGGGCACTGCATTGGTAAACCAAATTCAGTGAAGTCATATAATCTGTTGCACGAAGGTAAGGTGTTAGGTCTCACGCTTCAGGTGAGAGTCAAAGAGTAATGAAATATAGCAGTTCAAAAAACCTTTAAAATTAATATTTCACATCTGTTTTGCTAAGAATCGAACCCATGACCTCACGAATGGTGGGCGAATTTATCACTACACAAATATTTGTTAAAAAATGGGACACGTTCAAATTTTACCGAATTTGACCACTGATTTTACCCAATTTGTGTATTACGACACATTATTCGTTGCGTCAAATCTTGCCCAGAATTTTCTACCATTTTCTGACCCAACTCAACACGTCAAGCATCAAAAAGATCTTGGCATTATTATTATTATAATGGATAACTTATATAGCGCCATTTTCGTAATATAATACCTCAAGGGCGCTTTACAAAGTGATTTTATAAAGATATAAATTTAATTTTAAGTTTTTTAATTTAATCAAATGATTTAGAGAACAAGTGGGTTTTAAGTTTCTTCCGAAACATCACTTCACTCTCACAAATGCGCAAATGCGCGTTCGCCGAATTTAGTGCGCTGTTTGCGTATAACTTTTCCTTTCGACGTAGATGTAGCTGATCTAAGCGTAAGACGTCTGTCAGCTAGTTCACCTGGAATGCAGAGTTCCCTTAAATATTCCACCCTCTGTGGAAAACGTAGCCAGTGTAATTCCCGAAGTAGTGGAGTGATATGAATGAACTTAGAGGTTCCAAAAATAAGTCTCGCTGCGGCATAATCGTATCAATGGATTTAATTGAGAAGCTAACATCACATCTATCGCCAAGAAAGCCAAATCAATTTATTTGATTAAGAAGACATTTCAAAATATTACTCCAGAGATATTTCTTAAAAGGTACATACAAGAACTATGTAAGACCCATGTTGAAGAATAAATACCAATCATAGAGCCTCCACTAAACATCGAGCTACCGAAAAAAGTCCAAAGATGTGCTATGAAAATCACAATTTTTTAAAATTTTCTATTAGGCATTCCATCCTAAAAATGATGAGTTTTGCCAAGAGTACCATCATTAGAAATATGATTGTAAGGTTTCATTTACTCATTGTTGAATTATGTCAAATATTTATAATTTTATTGACGTTTATAAGCGATTCAATGAAACCCATGTAAAGAATATACTTTACCAAGCAAAACTAAATATCTGTTTCTTAGTTGACAACCAAAGAATATGTGGTCTAGAGTCTCGTGGTCCAGACCACATTCACCATTGGGCTTCCCACAACATTAATTTTGAAAAAATGGCTGTTTAATAAAGCTAGAGATGGTTGCAAGTGACATGGGTCTTAAAATAAATACTTCTAAGACTAAATATATACCTTGAGGAACCCAAAAACATTCCACATAGATTAATTTAAGAATAATGTTCCTTCAATTCAGTGTCAAGAATGTGCAGATTAAATAACACCATTGAAAATGTAGAGATCGACATTTTTGACACTTGATTTTTTAGGTTTAAGAAGTGTATACAAAATGCGTTTTTATATTGATATATTAATTTTGTACATTTAATTTTGATGGATTACATTGCTGGTTTTGTTTCGATGCATATTTTGTTTATTGTAAAAACAATAAACAAAATACAATAAAAATTAGTATTTTATGAATTGTTTTTATTCGTTTTATATTAATGAATGAATTTTTTAAACATTAATTTTTATTGATGATTTTTATTGTTAATTTTATTTTAATACGTATTTTATTATTAAGTCGTACCATTTTTGCAATTTTATTTCAATTTTTACAATAATTTAAATTCAATTTAATCATTTATTTTGCTCATTTTATATAAATATGTATTTAGTTAGAGTTTACATGTAATTGATTAAAAATAAGTAGTTTCTATTTTTATTTTTATTGTTTCAATATTTATGTGTATTATGTATTATTTTTTTATTGTTTGAAAACCAAATAAATAAATGAATATGTTAGCAAGAAAGTCACAAATAAATTATGTACAGCAGGCAATTGACGTTGGGTCGCACCACATAGACAATGTCAACTCCTTAAAATATTTAGGTACTAAAATTAACAATTATACTACCGAGACTAAAGCACGGCTTTCGGTAGAAAACAGATGGCTTGTTTAAACAACAGAGATCCAAATTGCTCTCTAGAAAAACTAAGACCATTATTTATAAAACTCTCCTCAGACCGGTCATTGCATATGGTACCGAATGCTGGGTTATGACTAAAAGATATGAAAACATGGTGTTAGTATTTTGAAAGTAAAATATTAAGGAAGATATTTGGTGCTGTCCACCAAAACGGAGTGCGGAGGAGACGGTTTAATCATGAATTAGAGGCACTGTATGGCGAACCCAACATTGCACAATTCATCAAAATAAGAAAAATACAATGGTTGGGTCAAGTGCACGGAATGAATGATAATCATACCCCAAAAAATATTTTTTTATACCTCTCCGGAAGGCAGATGAAGCAGAGGCTGACCAAAATTAAGATGGCTGGATAATGTGGAAAGTGACATTAGAGCAATTGGCCTGTGGAACTGGAGAAGAGCCGCAGGGTGCAGGGAGGAATGGAGATTCTGGAGGGGGTCAGGGCCCACAATGGGCTGTAGCGCCACTGATGATGAGGTGGCTATTTGTGCTACAGACGCCAATTTGTAACCTACTAACGTTAGAGATCAATATTTTAGACTGCTTATTTAATGGAACCAAAGAGAGCTTGGAATTCTCTCTTAGATACTTTGGCAGAATGCTCTCTTACATTTGGAAATCAATTCCCACTGAGCGTTCCATTGAATTTTTGCCTCGTTTTGAGTTCGAGGGGACATGTCAGAAATACACACGATAGTTGAGAGAACGAGAGTTATCTATCGATGCCGCTTTTGCTAGTTTATCTACCATCTTATCACTCCAATACCCAGATATGCGAAATCCAGACTATGATTAGCTCTCTACCAGTTTTACTGAAGTTCCAGATACTAAATCTTATAAAACAGAGTATCTCACCATATATAAAGAGATTGTTGGAAATAAATTTAAAAATAGAAAAATCTCCAAATGACTCAAAAGGTTACCCAATAATGGTTAATTAAAAGCACTAGAACTTATTCTTTTCGTGGTGGTGAGGATCAGTGCTATGCAAACTCCTGACGTCACTGCGACCTGTGAAGATCTATTGTGACGGGTCTCCGTAAATAGTTATCACCCTCCAAGCCCAGGTCTATTAAGACCTGGCTACTATATGGAAGGCGAGAGTTTACATTTTGCGTAACCTCCCCCTTCAAGCCCCGATCCGTAAGTATCGAGGTATTAGAGAGGAGGAGAGCTCTTTAACGTTCTCAGGTTTAACCAGTGGTCCCCCGACTGAGACTTCTTTTATGATGTAAAGCATCACATTCACATAAAATGTGTTAAGATGTTTCCTCTCTGCACTGCAGAACCTACATCTAGATGTTTTGGAAAGGTTCATTCTAGCAAGGTGTTTGTTCAATCTGCAGTGCCCTGTAAGGGCTTTAGTGATAACCCTCACTTGATTTCGGCTAAGCTTGCTCTGTGGCTTGCATCATTGGAAGAACGACGGAAGAGACGTGACTTGATAGAAACTAATAAGCAAAATGATTATTATGACTGTCCCCTGCACGAGATGTATTAATTAAATCCCAACTCCAATAGTTTACGTGGTCATAACTGGAAGCTCTACCGTTTCCAATTTCACCTCAATCCCAAAAAATGTTCCTTTCCAGCAGGGTGGCTTCAGATCGTAATCAATTCCAAGCGTAGTTGTCCATTTCATTTCGGCCAACCACTTCAAAAGCCGTTTTGATTATTTTTTAAAGGAAGAACGCAAACAAATATCAAGAAAGAGGTATAGGCGCATCAGCAAAGGCTGTCGCTTATGGCAAAATATAATAATGTATTATTATTATCTTAACTTAAAATATTGACAAAACAAAATATATAACAATGTTTGATTATGTCCAAATGCTTGCAGACTGGCTGGATTTCATCCCTAGGGAGTTGTTCGTATTTAAATTTATTTCAACAGAGAGGGAAAAAGTTTTCGAGAAGGGAATATGGAAGTCTAGGGATTTACAGGGCTTATGACCTGTCATTGACCTGTCATTGTCATTGTAACCAGCCACTTAAACCAGCCAATGACAGGTCGTGAGCCCTGTAAATGCCTAGACTTCCATATTCCCTTCTCGAAAACTTTTTCCCTCTCTGTTGAAATAAATTTAAATACGAACAACTCCCTAGGGATGAAATCCAGCCAGTCTGCAAGCATTTGGACATAATCAAACATTGTTGAATTACTACCTGGTAAAAGAAGAAGTATAAAAATTGGAAAATTGTTTCCAGGCGTTGCCTAGTAGGTGATTTGGTTCAGCCGGATGAATCTCACCCACGTGATAAAGGTTTCAGCTCTTTTTCTTCACAAAAGTCAACAGATGGAAGAGTTGAGGAAATGTGGATGTTCAAACATGGGCAGAATGGTGAATGTTACACAGTGTGTAAAGTGGCCACTTAAACCAGCCAATGACAGGTCATAAGCCCTGTAAATGCCTAGACTTCCATATTCCCTTCTCGAAAACTTTTTCCCTCTCTGTTGAAATAAATTAAAAAATATATAACATTTAGTAAATCCACACTGGGACAGCCTAAACAAAACTTTCAATTAAAAATATGCTCAGAAATACTTGAATCAGTACACTATATGAAATAATTGGGAATAATTATTGATAAATATTTTGAATTCACACAGAACACATACAATATATAATACAAAAAATAAAAAAACTTTCCCATATCTTCAAGTCAATACGTAACATCTTATCCCTAATTAAATTCAAACAACTTTATTGTATTTAATGTAACTCAATTATAACAAATGGCATAATAGGATGGGGAGGCACTAGTAAATCAATATTAAAACCTCTCGAATCTGCTCAAAAATCAATAATTAAAATTATTTTTGAAAGGCCTTTAGGTACCCCAGCGTCAAGTTATTTGAGGAATTTGAGATCTTAGATATAATGAAATTATATATTTTTAGAATAATAATGTTTTGTGAAAGCAAAATTATTCTACCGAATCCCAAAAATAACACTCCCACACTACCAGAAGTCAAACTAGATTATGGGTCATGGGGTCTACCACAAACTCTGAATTTGGGCAAAGAAATTTCAGGTTTCCGAGCCCCAAAATATTTAATATGTTACCTAAACATTGGAAAACCATGATCCGGATTTTAATAAATAAATTTATAAAAAAATGGTTTTCGGTTTAGGTCGAGAAAAATCGGAAAATTTACTCAAAAACATTCTTAAATAATAAATGGTAGAAATTAATATTATATAACTGTACAGTAAATTAACTAGTAGGTAGTAATGCCAATGTTTATTTTTGTATAAAAATGTCTGCCTTAAAACAGGTTGTACCTAGTTAGGCAGACTAGACATGATCCAGAGAAATCTATTACCTAAGTGTGTATGTAGTAGATAAAGTAATTGTTATTTTAGTAAATAAACCATAAATATTATAATTATTATACCTAATACGAGCTTTACAGACTTTTGTATAAAACTACCTAGTAAAACATTGATTTATTTTCATTGTTATTTTTAGTTCTGGTTGAAAAACTACTGTGGTCATGTCCAGATATTGGGGACATATATCTGTTAGTTCGAGACAAGAAAGGGAAGGATTTACAGAGCAGAGTTGAGAATCTCATGGAATCAATGGTAATTATATTATAATACTGATTTATTATGCATAAATATTTATTTTATTTTATTTATTTATACATACGCCCAATGGGAATTTTTAAGGACATATTTACACATAGAAATTTATTATAAAAAAGTAGAAAGACACAATGGTATATAGTAGACTTAGTGGGAGTGGAAGCGGGAGAGAGGTGTTTATAATTGAATTTGATTCAGTGATCGTTTGAAAGAAGACAACTTGTTATCAAAGAAATCAAGACTGGTATGTTTGTTGGCAGACCTAAGAATTCTGGGCATAGGGGAATGAAAACTATAGTTAGTTCTGTGGTTATCGGTATGAAAAAGTAAGTTTAGTCTGAGGTTTCTAGTTGGGATATTTAATTTTATTGAGCTCAGTAGTTCAGGCGCATCAAAGAGTGAGTTGAGAATTTTAAATAGGTCTTGAAGAGAAGATATATTTAAGCTAGTTTCTAACTCATTATACGTATATTGGTTTCTGGATAAGCCCAACCTCCAGCCTATCTTTTTAAAAAATCGACGTTGAACTGATTCAATATTCTTGATACATAAATAATAAAGTCTTGGTGCAGATTCAAATGCATGGAAGCTAAGTAAGGAATTAGAAAAACAAGGATGATGGTAGGCTTAGCTCTTAAAAGACAGTGGAAAAAATACATTTGCGCGCGGTGATGCAACATCGTGCATTTTCCATAATTTATAAAAATAAACATTTAATTTGGCTCTGTTTTAGGAAAATAAATTGTAAGTCATAAATCATTAAGATTGATATATTTGGGTAAATTATACGAACGCTAATATTCCTTTTAAAAAAATAATACATAAACAAAGGCGTTTTTATTGATATTTTTATTAACTATGGTGTTTAATTATAAATTATTGATTGATTTGGTGTTTATTTTGTAGAACTTCATATTTAAACGTATAAAATTAGAAATTAAAACACTGATTATAGTCTACTGAACACTTTATTTAATTTTCACAAATATAAAAATAAAAACTTCGTGACAATTGTTTCGCCTTGTTGGGGCATTTTCAAACGAATGTGAAGATTAGATGGATTGAATGTCCTTATATAGTTAATATAATTCAAGGTACTTAAGTAGAAAATAAAGATAATCTTATGAACTATAGCATGTACATTAATCATAATTGAGGGAAAAACCAATGGTTGAGGGCGAGGCTAAGTGTTTAATAGGTAGTGGGGAATTTAGGTATTTATATTTGAATTTCGGGAAAAATATAAAGTTAGTGCTTCAAGTCCGATGTAAGTACGCGAACTGTCAAATACACGCGAAATAACGTATGCTAAATAAGTTTGAAATAAGTGAGGAATACTGATCAAATCGTGAAGTGAACATCATAATTCGACGTGCTTAAGTTTCTTGACTCTGAAGTGCAATTTGTTTTTTTGTTTTATCCTGTGAATAAATAAAAACATGTGAAATTTAAAACCTTCCAACCAGCGAACTGCGAACTGTCAAATACACGTGAAATAACGTGCGCTAAATATGTGAAGAATAATGATCAAATCGTAAAGTGAACTTCATAATTCGAAGTGTTTAAGTTTCATGACTCTGAAGAACAATTCGGTTTTTTGTTTTATCCTGTAAATAAATAAAAAATTGAGAAATTAAAAACCCAGAGTGAGCATATTGGACGAACAAACAGGCTGAACGTGTTGTGAACTCGCGCTAGTTAGTATTGTGTGTGCTACGCAATTAAACGAACAGTGTGGGCGAACAGTACAATTAAGCCACGCACCAGACAATTAAAGGCAGGAGACGGCTCACCGACACGTCCAGTAGGTGAGGAAAACAAAAATATTGAACTTCTTATAAAATCCATGCAACAAAGATTAGATGTTGTCGGAGAGTTAAAAAAGGAAATTAACGAACTTAAGGACACTCGCGAGTTTATTGCAACTCAATATGACGCAGTGTTTCGAGAGTTTCGGGAAAATAAAAAATGCATAAATTCCCTCATAAAAGAGGTAGAAATACTAAAAGAAGATAGCTCTAAAAAAGATGCGATTATCGTTAAAATGCAGGATCAAATCAATGAACTAATTGACCCATCAATGAAGACTTCAGTCGAAATATGTGGGGTTTCATCGCCTGAAAATGATCCTGAAGAGATTGTTAACAGAATTTGCGCAATAAAAGGAGTTAAAAAGGAGAGCATTATAAAGGTATCGATCAAGCAACCATATGATCCAAAAAGGCACAAAAGCATATTAGTTCAAATGAGAGATAGCAAAGCATGGGAAAAAATTTTACAAAAAACAAAACAACAAAATTTAACAAACTATATGATCGGCTGCAAGGGCGAACAATCTGTCTACATCAATGAATTAATCCCCGCCACAAAAAAAAGCTGCTTTGGCAAGCAAAGCAAGCCGCGAAAAAATTTAATTATGATTTTGTATGGATCAAAAATGGCAAGATAATGGTAAAACGGAACGCAGCGCAAACAAGGCCGTTTATCATAAATATGGAAATGGATATTGCGAAAATATTTCACTGTAACGTTACGGCGAGCGCGAGTCAAGAGCAAGCAAATGCACTAGACACGGGCGTAGGCGCTAACAAATAATTATCTATCGATAGCACTTATGCAGATACATATTACTGTAGCTAAAATATCATCACTACCGGCGCGGAATTCAACGATGACAATATCGTCTTCACCGCCCACCAG
Source organism: Micrasema longulum (assembly GCF_059751315.1). Taxonomy (NCBI): domain Eukaryota; kingdom Metazoa; phylum Arthropoda; class Insecta; order Trichoptera; family Brachycentridae; genus Micrasema; species Micrasema longulum. Next base: position 39,955 of record NW_028279244.1, read on the forward strand.
CAGATTGAGCAGTGGATGGCGTCGCTTCCGAAAACAAATAATCTAATTAATTTCTTACATTTAAATATACGAAGCTTGAGAAAAAACTTTGACCAACTATGTGTACTTTTAAAAAATACAAGTGACAACATCGACGTTATAATTTTAAGTGAAGTTAATATTAAATCAGATGCATCTCATCATTTTAACTTAAATGGATATGAAAAATATTTTAAACTGAGAAGTGACCGCCGTGGTGGTGGAATCATGGTATTTATAAAAAATACTTTTAAATGTACAGAAGTAGACCTAAATGCTAAAAACTACGAATGCTTATACCTACGAGTCACGCGTGATGGGTCCAAATTTAATATCATGTGCATATATCGCCCACCATCTATGCACAACCTCTTGTTTGTAAATGAAATTGAAGTATTTTTAAACAACTGCCCTAACAAAGAAAAATTAATTTTAATTGGAGATATGAACATAGACACTAAAGACAACAATAATATTTTATCACTTAGATATAAAGACATCTTGAGTAGTTATGGAATGGATGAATGCATACGCGACTACACTAGAGAAGAGATGAGCGGAGACAATACCTCGCAAACTTGTATCGATCACATTTTTACTCGCACCTACTTATACCCGATCCATTCCGCGGTCATTCAATACAAAATCTCCGACCATTACATCACGGTGCTCAGCGCGCCTCTAATACCTATGCCGAAACCTAGAACAACAAATAAAGTCAAGTCATTGGACAATAAAAAAATAGAACACATGCTGACGAATATAAAATGGGATCAAATTTCCGCTAAATATGACTGTCCATCGCTACTGCTCGATCAAATTGTCAATACTTTTCAAACAATATACGAACGATGTACATATGAAAAACAGGAACTGTCGAGTAAACAAAGTAACGAAGCTTGGATTACCCGAGACTTAAAGCATATGATGCGTGAGAGGGATATTGCGTTTAGAAAATGGAGAAGCAGTCCAACAAATAGTACATATAGAAAACACTACGTGAAGTTACGTAATAACACGACTCTGAAAATAAAAAAAACTAAAATAAAACATTTTCAAACCGAATTCGAAAAAAACCGAGGAAATATGATGAAAACCTGGAAAACCGTAAATCGCTTATTAGGAAAAAATGTAAACTCCCTTGATGACGTTGTCATGAAACACATGGGCTCAAATACAGAAATAAATGATATAGTAAATAATTTCGCCTCGAGTTTTGTAAATGAAGTAGAAAAAATAAAACATAACTGCAAAATTAAAACTCTATTGGATAACGTACATGTAAAAAAACAAATGCAATCATTGCGTATCCCATATGCGAGGCCCATTCAAATACAAAAAATTATAACCGAACTAAACTCACTAAAATCGCCAGGTATAGACTCAATAAGAATTCGGGATTTAAAATATGTAAAGGAAAATATCAGTCACTTGCTTTGTAAAATAATAAATCTGTGTCTAGAAAAGGGGATTTATCCTGATTGTCTAAAAATATCTATAATAAGGCCTATTTACAAAGGAAACTCTCACTTGGAATACTGTAACTATAGACCTATCTCTATATTGACTTGTATAAATAAAATATTTGAAACATTCTTGGTTCAGAACATAACAAAATATCTTGATAAGAATTCAATAATAAATTGTAAACAGTATGGGTTTCAAAAAAGAAAAAACACAACACAGTTATTGTCTGACTTTGCAAACAATATAAACCAAGCCTTAAATAACAAAAAACACGTGATTGTCATATTCGTCGATTATGCTAAAGCCTTCGACACCTTAGATCACTCTCGCCTTGTAGAATGTTTGGACGATGCTGGGATCAGAGGAAAGTATAAAGAACTACTCGCTAACTATCTCAAAAATCGAAATATAATTGTGAAAATACAAGACATATTCAGCAAAAAAGTACAAGTAAAAACGGGAGTAGCCCAGGGGTCAGTAATTGGTCCCCTAGAATACCTGATATACTGTAACTCTATGGCAAATGTCATACAACACTCACTGTGCTATCAGTTTGCAGATGATACGGCAATTGTTGCTATTGGAGACTCACAAATAGACGCGCAGCAAAAACTGCAATCGGATTTTAATCAAGTTTTAAGATGGTCACATGATTATAGCCTAACAATAAATATAAAAAAAACGAAAGCGTTACACATTACGTCCCCATATAATAGACCAAAAGAAGATTTGTTAATATATGCACACACTCACGAATGCTTGCATATCAATCTGCAAGACTGCAAATGCACAAAAATAGATCACGTATCAAATTATAAGTATTTAGGTATTATTATAGATTCCACTTTTAATTGGGAAGAACAGATAAAAACAGTTTGCAATAAGCTAAGAGTTTGCTTACTTAACATGTACCATTTAAAACCATACATACCATACCCAGTGCTGAGACTAGTTTACTTGGGGCTAGTTGACCCAATTATTCAATATGGATTAAGAATATGGGGATTAAGTTTTAAATCTTATACGGATAGAGTCTTGAGCTTACAGGTACAAATTTTAAAAATTATCGTACCTGTAAAAATAAAGAATGAGGCAAAAGACAACAATAAAATATTATTTGATTTTGTTAACGTTTTGCCAATTAACAAACAGTGTCAATATAAGATAATGACAGATCACTTCCTCGATTGCAATTTCAAATCCAAAATAAACCACCAGATCATGACCCGACAAGTATCGGCACAGCAGCTGATGGTACCACGACAAAAAAACTACTATGGTGACAGAACAATGGGTAGTGTAGTACCAAAACTGTACAATTTAATACCAGCCAAAAATCGTGAAGTAAAAAACCTAATTTCATTTAAAAAAATAGTCAAAAAATTATTAAACAGCAAGTGAAACTTAAGTGTATAAATATATCTTATTCTTTAATTATTATTAAACTATGTACTTACTTATAAATTAAAAAAAAAAAATGTAATGTAACCCGCAGACAAGCTTCGGCTTTGCGGGAACAAAAATACAATTTTGTATGTTATTTACTTGTTAAAATGAATAAAACTTAATAAAAAAAAAAATAAAAAAAAAATATAAACTTTATTTAAAACAGTTGACATTAGTTTGGCAGCTGTCATTTTAATCAAGCTATATTTCAAGGACTATAGTGAATTATTACTCTGAGATGCCCTAATAAGTTGAAATTAAAATAATTTTTAATAAATAAGGAACTAAAATGTTTTTCTTAAGTATTATTGATAGAAACTCAAACATTTAGTTTTCTTTTAAAATTATCTTAAAAGAAACAGACGCATTTTTAGTACGAGAATTTCTAGGTATTCAAGGAACCTGTGGCCTGTCGTTGGGTATCTCTACTTTCAGAAATATTTTTTTTTTTCAGGCATTTTGCAGAGTCAGGCGAGACGTTCCCGGATATATGGACAAAATCAGACCCATCGCTGGCGACTGCGTGCAACCGTTACTTGGAATTTCAGAACAGGATAGAAATATCATCATAAACGAGGTAAAAACCTACTAATATTGTTTTACATCAGTCTTTCTCAAAGTGGGCGATAACTAACAGTTGTGGGCGCTGAAGGCCTTCAGGGGGGCGGTAGAAAGCCCAAAAAAAATATATTTTCACTGATAATATTTCGTTAATCGCAAACTTTCAGATTTCTCCTTCTTTTGAAAAACACGCACTATCCTGGATTCGGACTAAAGACATTAACTCTTTTTTCCATGATATATTTTGTTGCCGTATAATAATAAGAAATGTTTTTATGCTTTTTATAATTTTTATTTCCTTTTTTGATTATTTTTATTTATTTATTTATTTGACACTTTATATACATTTACAATATATATTCATATAAGGGCGAGCATATTGCCTCAAGGCAATTTCTTCCTACCTACCCAAACCGTTTGAAAAAATTATAAATACGTGGACATATTGAATCTTACAATTTCATACAAAGATTAACAAAATAAAAATATATAAAAAAAATATGAAGAGAGCAGAGGGGATGGAAAGGAAAGAAGAATGATAAAGGAACAATTTAAATATTTAAGTATTTAAATATTTACTATGATACAATAAATTAAATAGTGGCAAAAAAATCATAAACATTTTTTGTATCCCTACCCACGAACATGCCATGGCTTTGTGGAATTTTTTCGTTGACTACTCTTAATGTTAATATGCATTTCATTGCTATGTATTTTTTTTTTTAATTATATTTTTTGGCACTAATGCAAGTTGTAAAAAAAAAATAAAGAAATAAAGTCACAAAATTTTGTATTAAAAATATCTAAAAGGGGACAACGTAAGTTAAATATGTAGCAGCGACAATAAATATCGAGTTTTTAACGTTTTTTTTTTGGGAAATGGATTATAAAAAAAATTATAAACACTTAGGCATAAAAAAAAATTGTTGATAAAACTAACCGGTTTAAGAAGAAGCATAAAAAAAAATAATAATCATAGTTTATTAACAAAAATAACAAATACTTTGTCTACTACATACACACTTAAGTAATAGATTTCTCTGGATCATGTCTAGTCTGCCTAACTAGGAACAACCTGTTTTAAGGCAGACATTTTTACGCAAAAATAAACAATGACATTACTACCTGTTTGTTAATTTACTATACAGTTATACAATATTAATTTATTATTTAGGAATGTATTTTGGGTCAATTTTCCGATTTTTCTCGACCTAAACCCAGTAACCAATTTTTTACAAATTTATTAAATTGAATCCGGGTCATGGTTTCGCAACCTTTGGGTAGCACACTGAATATTTTGGGGCCCAGAAACCTGAAATTTCTTTGCCCGAATTCAGAGTTTGCGGTAGACCCCATGAACCATCCTCTAGTTGGACTTCTGGTAGTATGGGAGTGTTCCTTTTGGGATTCGGCAGATTAATTTGCTTTCAAACATAATTATTCTAGAGATATATAATTGTCTTATATCTAAGATCTCAAATTCTTCAAATAACTTGACGCTGGGGTACCTGAAGGGCTATTTAAAAAATATTTTAATGATTGATTTAGAGCAGATTCGAGAGGTTTTAATATTGGTTTATTACCGCCTCCCCATCCCATTATGCCATTATAAGTTATAATTGAGTTACATAAAATATAATATAATTGTTTGAGTTTAATTAGGGATAAGATAGTAGGTGAAATAGTTAAGCCAGATGAATCTTACTAACAACAATAAAGTTTTAGCTCTTTTATCAAAAAAGTTCAACAGATGGAAGAGATGAGGAAATGTGGATGTTTAAACATGGGCGGAATAATGAATGTCACACAGTGTGTAAAGTTGCCAGTTAAACCAGCCAATGACAGGTCATAAGCCCTGTAAATGCCTAGACTTCCAGGGAATTAACCCTGAATGACGTGGAACGTAATAAATCGACATTTGTAATCTGGCTTTTTTGTATGAAGATTTGTATACACCCTTAAAATGGCGACAGCTTATACGATATTATGACCGAACAAAACTTATTTTAAAGAAAAACGAGATGCCGAGACTTTAGAGAAAAAGATTTAAGCATTACGTAAACAAAAAAATAAGGTCGTACCATATTTACAAATACGTCAAATACCTATTCGAACGATGACTGGTTTCAGTGATTTTATAATCTTTGAGATTTTTTTTCACTAGCTTACACGATTAAAATAAAAATAAAAAAAGATATTGAGCCCTAGAAGAAAGTTTAAATTTTGACAAAATATTTTTAGAATTTGGCTAGAAATATTACAAGTACTTTAAATATCCCATAAAAATATCACATTTTAGCATTTTTCAGGCCACTCCTCCCTAAGCTCTCTGTTGCAATAAATTTAGACGAAGTGTTTTCTTTTTTTTTTGCACTGCAACAGGCCAGAAGACCCTATCTATTATAGTAGTGAATTACAACACAGAATTCCCGGGCTTGAAAAAATCACATTTTATTCTTGTGCTCTCACCGGGAATCAAACCCGGAACTTTTTTGTGCTCAATTTGAGTGTCTTAACCACTACACGGAGGCCGCCGTTTATTTCCATATTTATTAATTTATTTTGAATTTTGAAATAGGGCAAATACATTATTTTGTGTCCTCTAATAATAACAATGTACATTATATATATATTTCCTAAACAGCTTAACCAATTTACGTGCGGTTTTCAACGAAATGTAGATCTTTGCACTGTGCGTGTTCGTAGGTATTAAATTTTTTTATGATCGAAAAAACAGTTAGAAACATAAATCTTTTTTTCATTGACCTACCAGGGTTGCATTCGAAGAGAATGCATATACAAAAACAATAAAAGGATCATAGAATTAAGAATAGACCAGAAACCGCATACGAACATCAAACAGAAGGCAACTCAACTACTCATAAATGAGTAGGTTTACGTTTTGACCCATTAGTTTCTTTGTAGACGTCGCTCAGTACGCAACTCCTAATTTGAATTCAACTATGCCGTGTTGTGTCTTTTTAAAGTGAAGAAATACTGCTAGCATCTTAAAGAAACAGGATGCAATCACATTTCATGTGTAATTAGCTAATGAATGTGTATATAACAAATGCATTACTTAAAAATTGATTTTTTTTCCCATCTGTCAGATTGTCGAAAAAACAAAATGGAAATTTCGTTAGTGTCGCCAGGGTAGTAAATTTTTTTACCCTTATTTGCTCATCTAATGAGAGAACTAATGAAAATTGAATCTCGAATTAAACAACTCTGTGGTGGACGTTTGACCGACATTATCTTCAAAACATCAAATATTATTTGAAATGATATAAAAATATCCGTTTCATGTCAAATAAAATTTGTTTTATATTTTAAGTTCAAAGTTCATTAATTCAATTACTCTTAATTAATGACCCTTTACTTATCTACTCTGTTGTGTCAATCAATGTTTTCACGTGCACAATAAAATTTTAGAGAAATTAACAGATTGCTTTTTTTACCTTACATTTGTGTTATGGTTATATTCTTCGCGATCTGGCAATATTACCCGGTGACTTCAAGTATGCGCGCGGTGAAAGTGTGTCTAAGAGGGGGAATTATTAGACACAGTTCGATGAATTCAAATATGATTCTACGCTCCTTCTGGACTATTCTTAATTCTATGGGAAGGATGTTGATTTTTTGTGTTTAAAAATAGTTTGTTTTTTAATGTTTACAAACAATATTCGCTTTTTATGGATCCCAATCAGATTATTTTCTTACATTTCTTATAACTTCTTCCCATTTATTTCTTTTTACTGGATTTTTGGTGATACTAAAATAATATTAACTGGCATTAAATACATTTATGAATAAAACTATTGGTGAGAAGAGCCGAGTTTAAAATTTGCAAAAAGAACTCTATATTTGAAAATTAATTATTTAACGTTTTAGAATACACCCATAAACAAGTACATAGGTACCTACTTATCAATGAAAAGTGTTTTCCAAGGTAATAGCAGGCAAGTCAAGGTTCAGGCAGGACAACGTCTGTCGGGTCCGCTAGTGTCTTATATAAAATCGAATTACGTGACTTTTTATTTAAAACACTATAAAAACCCTTCACATTTTGAGAACATTCATAAATACTGATTTAATTAGTCTGGTTTCCTCCTACCCGATCTATTAAAATATAAATTATAGGTGACATTAATTTGGGGACAGAAAATACTTTTTTGCGTCACCGCCACGTCACAGACAAAAATTACCATAGAAATTACACCAGTTATGGAAGGCTGAAGTCTGACAAAAATTAAGGAAATTATACGATTTTGCCATTTTAAAATGTGCTTCCAAAATCACGCTGTAAAAAATATAGCAAATAAATAATACAAGGAAAAAACAATTATTTTCAAAGACATTTCTGGTAAAAAAAAATACATTAAAAAGATTTAAACCAATCAAATATTGAAGACATTTGTTGTTTTTTCATAAAACCTAATGCTATATTTTTTTAATTGTAAAAAACACGTCGTTAAAAGTATTGTCCATCGCTTATTCTTCTTCTTTTGCCGTCCTTCTGGCAGGGGCGAATCGTGTACGAGTATAGAAGCGATTATGCGCAGCTTATTATTATATTTGACTACCCATAATAATGTTTTAAGGTAACTATATTTACAGAAAAACAAACAAACTTAGCTGTTAATATTAACATACGAGTATTACAACAGAAATGAAGAACAGTTTAGATAAGGTAATATAGAAGTCTAGGCATCTACAGGGCCTGTCAATGGCTGGTTTAAGTGGCCACTTTACACACTGTGTAACATTCACCATTTTGCTTATGTTTGAACATCCATATTTCTTCAATTCTTCCATTTGTTGATTTTAGTGAAGTTAAAGAGCTGAAACCTTTATAGTTGTGAAGAGATTCATCTGACTGAATTATTTCACATACTAGGCAACGCCTGAAAACAATTTTCCAATTTTTAAACTTCTTGATTTCATTACAATATTTTAGTTTGTCCAAATGTTTGTAGACAAAAGACTGGATTTCACTCCCCAGGGAGTCATTACGATTAACAAATTACAACAGGCATAAAGAATACCTTAAATAAGGGAATATAAAGTCTAGGCATTTACAGGTCTCATAATATGTCGTTGGAAGTGGCTACTTTATGTAGCATGTTTTTAGTAAAATTTTAAGACGAATATATTTTTTAATGTTTATTTGCTTCATTTTTAGTTGTGCAATTTTGAAAGAATGTCGTTTTAAAATGGCAAAATTGTCATCACCACAACCTATCCTTTTATTAGCCTTAATGTGACCACTTATTATCCCCAAAACCATAAAATTGGAAACAAAACAATAAAAGAACAAGGAACGACAGATATTGTTATTTATTTTCCAACTGAATAGTAAAGTTCACTTTTTAATTCACAAGCAAAATAATTCAGATCCTTATTCAATTGTTAAGCAATTTTTATTAGTCTTGGTTTTTAAATATTATTCCTATCTGCCATAGCTGAGGCAGAGCAAAGTTCAAACCTCTGACTTGTGATACCGCGACATAAATATTGTACATACCTCAGAAAAATAATGCGCCACGCTATAGAGGAGCCCGAACGCAGGAAAACCATTCTATGACTATTTGGAATTAAGTAAGCTAAAGTACGCAGCAAAATCATAACCATTGGCCGTACTCAGGTCGAGAATTGCCAAATGGATATCAAATTGCATTGTTAATACTCTTAAATATGTTCCAGTGTATTTTTTTGTTGTTGTTTTTTTACAATAAACACAATAACAAAACAAAGTATATAAAAAATAAAGCATAATTATATAGCAATGAAATACATATTAGTAGAAAATAGTAAACAAAAAATCCCACAAAGGCATGGCCTGTTCGTGGGTATACAAGAAAATGTAAATGAATTTTTGCTCCTATAATAAATAATAGACAGTTATAATATGTTTGTGTAACATAAGAAAGAAAAAATAAAATATTCTGTAAAAGATATGTTTTTTTTATAGTAATTAAAAAAGGAAATAAATACCATTGTAAAAAAACACAAAAATATTCCTTCGACGACAACGAGTTATAAGAAAAGAAAAGAAAAAGAATTCTCAGTACTCGTGTACTACCAAAAACCCTGGCAGTACGCAAGACGAATCCTAACATCTTCAACGAACTACTACAAACTGTTTCGATCTGATCATGAAATGTCAGGGAACTAATTTGCCCTACCTTTCCCTACAGGTCAATGTAAAGCATACTATTTTCTAGGTAAACATTGTGTTCCACGTCGCCGCATCCGTCCGATTCCACGAACCTCTTCCATTCGCTCTAGCTGTGAATGTGAGGGCCACAAAAGACGTTCTGGAACTAGTAAAACAGATGAAGAACTTAAAGGTATTTATTTTACGTTTTTTTAATCAATTTATGTATTTATTTGACAACTGTAGTCAGAAATTCTTTACTGGCTGTTTAACCCATCACGTAATTCAGACTAGTCTGCATTTTCCCCATCTATTTACAAATACAAGCTAGAATTTAATTAATCGAAAGTAGATAGCTGCTAAACTGCCGATATGCAAGCGAATTGCCCAATCAATGGGTGAATTCTGACTTGCATTTGTGCGGCTTCTGGGTGTGTAAAACAGCGCATGAGATCTCGCTCTAGTTTAATTATTGGGATCCGAATACCACCCCCGCAAGGGGAGGACAAAACAAAAGAACATGTGCGTTCCACTCGGAAGGAAGCACAGTCCCAACTGAATGAGCATCCCACAGGAACAGTTGCCTGTCCCACCATATTTTACCCACCTAGGCGTCCGCGCATCTGAGGAGCTCCCAACGCGATACCCAAGTCCGGACAAACTGACGGAAGGTGCAAAATTCGTACTGTTGGCCATCAGATCCACATTCCACGCTGGTCGCATGACCCCTGTCAGGCCATTTTGCATCTCATCTCTGGCATCATCTAGTAGCACACAGTGCCACAGGATGTGTTCGGCCGATTGATGGTTATCTCCGCAAGCACAGCTCGAGACAGGGGCAAATTCAAGTTTATGAAGCTCGTCTCTAAACTCCCCATGTCCCGAAACCACTTGTGCATCAGACTATGACCCTCGCAAACATAAATAATAAACACAAATTAATAATGTTGTCTTTTCTTTATTAGTCATTCGTTCACGTGTCTACCGCCTTCACTCACTGCTACGAAAACGAACTGGACGAGAAGTTCTACGATATGCCGATGGATCCAATCAGACTGATGAACTTTGTCGAAACCGCCGATCCTGACATCGTCCAGGGCATCACTAATCAGTAAGTGTGTCATTTTATTAAATGCACAAAATGCTCAATTTTCTCATAGAGCACAATTATATTTTTTTATATCCCGGCTTGTTAGAAATCTCCGTGTTAAAACACTTTGTATCCCGGAGCCGTGTAAACACGTGATTATATAACCACGCGTTGTATCCCGGTCCCGTGTTTTCGCGTGGCTTACCAGCTGTCTAAAAAAGTGTATTTTATTGACATCTAGTGACTTTTATTAATACTTTTTCGCTGCTGGTGAACCACGTAAAAAACACGGGACCGGGACACAACGCGTGGTTATTATAATCACGTGTTTACACGGCTGTGGGATACAAAGCACAGAAAAAGCAGTGAGGCCCTGTATATGTGCGAATATTGCAATGCGCAATGTGGCTATAAAGGCCAATGTTGGCAAAACCGCCATTCAAAAATCACTTATTAAATTGTTTCAAATAAATCTCAGAAGTTTCAATTGATTTAACCCAGTATTTTCATAATTATGACACTTTAAGAACCCCTTCACAAAGCATGAAATTTCACAAAAATGGGCCGGGTACAGGGTAAATTCTATGTATATTCGGCCGGTGCCCAAAGTGTTAAGTCGGGACTCTTCTATATATAAATCAAAAACATTTATTGACATATTAAACAATATACAAAATAATAATAGAAAAATATAAATAACTAGCGGACCCGACAGACGTTGTCCTGTCCGAACGTTAGCTTGCCTGCTATTTATTACCTTGGAAAAAGACTTTTCATTGATAAGAAGGTACCTAGGTACTTGTTTATGGTTCGATTCCAAAACATAAAATAAATGTTTTTTTCAAATATCGCATTCTAAACGTCAAACTCCGGTCTTCTTACCAACAGAGGGGTGTACTTATATAGGAATACTATTTTTAAGGATGTATTGAATTAAATATTACATTAGTATTACCAAAAATCCAGCAAAAAGAAATAAATGGGTAGAAATTATAAGGAATTTAAGGAAATAATCTGATTGAGATACACAAAAAAACTGTACTTTTTGTAGACATTCAAAACCAAACTTTTTTTATCCACAAAAAAACAACAACTTTCATATCATACGGGCATCAACTGGCATATTATTACCCAGATTAAATTGCCCAGATGCTAGTTCTGAACTGCTTGATAAGTTAGAACGATCGCAGATTTGACCAGATAACCGAATACCGCACGCAACTACACTAGCTCAGTTTTAGGCATAAAAAAAACATTCACATTCTATCACTTCTTCACAATATTTTGATGTTTTCAGGCAATGCCTAATAAGTTCATAATATTAATTAAGAAAAATATTTTTAAAAGGTTTCGTATGTGTGTATAAAATATTTTTTACTATTTTTTTCAGTCTAACCTCTTTCTTATCAAAATACACGTTTTCACCTTACTTACGCAAAAATTTCAAATAAATAAAATAAAATAAAATAAAATAAAATAAAATAAAATAAAATAAAATAAAATAAAATAAAATAAAATAAAATAAAATAAAATAAAATAAAATAAAATAAAATAAAATAAAATAAAATAAAATAAAATAAAATAAAATAAAATAAAATAAAATAAAATAAAATAAAATTTAAAAAAATAAAATAAAATAAAATACAATAAAATAAAATAAAATAAAATAAAATATTAGAAATTAAGTTCATGTTTATAACATCGCCATCATGTACACCTGTCTCTCCAATTTAACATAAATTTCACGTTTGATTTGAAGATTGATTAATTATTAATCGATTGGTATAAAATATGTACCTCCATATACCTTTAAAAACGTGTTTGAACAATACCGATGTGTTACACACGGTGTTAAGAAATTCTTAGCCTTGAATTTATTTAAAATGGAACTTTGTAATTTTTACTACATAAGAGTTTTATATATTTATTATAACACAATGATAGTCCTTAAAATAAAGCTTGATTAGAATGACAGGTGTCAAACTAATTTCATTAGTGATGAGAAATTACTGATCACTGATCAAATCGATTTTATCGGTTATTTCGTGCAATCATGAAACCCTGTTTCCAAAAATTGATATAAAAAACGCAAAAACAAGCCTATTATAGTATTTAACAAAATTATTCACCAAAAAATGAGACATTTATACTTTTTTCATGAACAACATCAAATTAATTATTTTTTTATTCGATCAAATTACATTGATCAATTTGTCCCATCTCCAACGTTTTTTCAAAATGATGTAACCTTGTAAGAACGTCGTTAATAATTAGGTTTTTTTTTTTTTTTTAGTTGAAAGCTGATTTTATATATTTATGTTGCTTTATATGATTGCAAAAAAAATATCAATTTTGGAAAGGATCAGAAGATTTATTGATAAGGACTCCTGCAAAACTATTTACAAAGCAATTATTGAACCACACGTTAACTACTGTAGTAGCATTTTATTTTTATCAAACAAAGAAAACATAGATAAACTAACTGTATTACAAAATAAAGCCTTTAGAATCATTTTGAAAAAAAACAGATATACGAGGGTAAAGTCGATGGTAAATGAAATGAAATTATTAACATATAAACAAAGAATATTTTACAATACAATGATATTTGTTCATAAAATTATAAACTCTAAGAAAAAAACAGAATTTTGGAAAAAAATTGATCGGAACCAGCATGAACACGATCACAATACTAGAGAAAAGAACAAAATTAGACTACCATTTAGGAAAAAGGCACAAAATTCAATTTTATTTAAAGCAATTAAAAAGTATTACGAAATGGAAAAAAATATTTATGAAGAAAAAAACATATCAAAATTTAAAATAATGGTCAAGACATATGTGATAAACAATTTATAAATTAAATATATTTTCAATGTTATTATTAGAACACACATAACAATATGTATGATATGTGTGCCCTACTTTAAGATTTAAATAAATAAATAAAAATAAATATGTCAAGCATTGCATTAAAAAAAAATAATCATGCCAGATACGAATGATTTCTCGTGTGTCAATATGAATCACTCTTTAGACGTCACTACAAATTTATGTCGTCACTTTTGCTGACAATTGTCATTCTAATCAAGCTATATTTTTAGGACTAGGATTCACACCCAGCCTCCGAGCGGGCTGGGTGTGAAATATAGTTCCTCTCTGCAACTTTAGTTCAAAATACAAAAATATGTGTTTTTAAATTAATTGTTATAAACATTGAGTTAAGTCGCTAAGGTGTGGACATGCTATAAACAAAGAGTGAGAAGAAAGATAATTCATTAAAAAAAATATTTTATACACGTTATTAAATTCAACCCTTTGTTCTAACCAAAATATATTCAAACGCCACAAACTCTCGTGATTTTATAACTGTGCTTCTGTCAAAACTGTTTAAAAATATGTTTATTTGTGAAGATCGAGTGCCGAAATTTAAAAATTTATTATAAAACAATTTCTGTAGAATATAGTGCTACCTATCTACGTTCATTTGAAAATACAAATGACACCTTTTTTCCTGTATCACGTAAAATTACTCAAATATCAAAAGTAATACACAAGTTTATCTGACATCTTAATCAAAGTTAAATAATAATAATCAGAAATTCCAAGCGGGAAACATGCGTCTAATAATAACAAACAAAATTAACAAGAAGCGGGTAGATCCCTTGGTACCTACACTGCGCACACAGATGCGCATCTATTATTATCTACGAGGGAACAGCCAAATGTGAACCAATTTTTTTTACAGTTATTTACTAGAAAAAGGACAATAAATCCTGTAAACTGCTTACCAAAATAAAACAGGGACCGTACGAGTAGCGTCTATCATCTTGTCAACCTTAATAATAAGTTAAGGAATGCTATCTTTGTTTAGTTTTTTTATATTTAACTTTTTGTGCTGTTACATGTTCACTTAATTGCCATACTTACTAGTTCTTTGCTCAATGTATTATTATTGTGTTTTTTTTTTAACTTTTTAAAATCATTCTTATATTGTTGAAATTCCATTCGTCGATGCGTTTTGTAGCTGTAAGACTTTTTGTTATGTTAGCTATCATATTATGTAAATGTTATCAACTATCAAATATCTAAATTTAGTAAATGGGGGTCTTAAATTTCAACCGTCCATGCGCTCAGTAGCTTCAAGACTTGTTGTAATCTAACTTCTATTTTTATAAATTTGCTTTTTATTTCGTTTTTTAAAATATCACTTAAACTCTAAACTTAATGGTCAAATAAAATGGTTAAAAATAAAAATGTAAATAGGGGCTGGATTTCTTACAGTCAATGCGCTCTGTAGCTGCAAGATGTGCTGTTATCTAGCTCCTATATATCATAATTGTAATTTATCATAATTGGAGACGAGGAACTAGAATCCCAACCGTCTATGCGCTCTGTAGCTGTAAGACGTGCTGGGATATTTATTTATTGTACAGCGCCCTTGAGGTGATTTTCACAAAAATGGCGCTTTATAAATTATCCAGAACAATGTCTCAGATGGAAAAGGGTAGATTCATCGCAGCAACACTCTTATCAATAACTTTTGAACGTTCATTATTTATCTTTACCTGAGAGTAGCCGTCGATTCATTTCATAGATCATTGTTGGCCTCGTGGTGTAGTGTTCAGCGCGTTTGCTTACCATGCGAGAGATATGTCTCAGTCTCGGTTCGATTCCCGACATGGCTGACATGAAGTATTTATTTTAAAAATGTGTTTTTGCACTAGAATATTTCATAGCATCTGTCTTCATTGGAGAGACGTAGAACTGTGAGGGACCTTATATGCATTTTTAAAATACTTAATGCTTTAAGTGATGTCCCATCTCTGTTGCAATCAATTTCTTTTCATGTTCCCAACCGTGTCACCAGAAGTCAAAATCTGCTATTTATAAAATCTTCTAAGAGCAACTTTGGTTTTAATGCCCCAATGTCCAGAATGTGTAGATAAGTCAATTCATCACACGACTTGGAATTCTTTGGGATAGATCTTCCGGCTTTTTGTAGATCTCTTCGCGACTAAATAGTGTGGGGTGAAGTTGGATTGGCATGGTTTAGCTTGAAGTCTTAGGTCTTTCGCTTTTATGAATATATTGTTTATAATTATTGTTTTGCCTTTGTTTGTCTTTGCCAAATAGTTTTATGTTCTTTTTGTTCAGTTTCTTGCATTTATGTTTCTTCATGTAACTGTTGTAATTGGCTTAGGCCGTATATATAGTAAATAAATAAATAGCTCCTGGACTGCCACCTGAAGCGTAAGATTAATCTCATGTAACAAAAATGATTAAGATACGCTGGGATTAGAGTTCCAATGAGGTGCCCTATGCACCATTAGGTGCGAAAAAAGAATGATGATGAATGAAGAGCCATCGAATCAAAAAAACTCGTCAAGGGTTCTGGATTTACTGGACACAGAAAAAAAAGAACCGTTAAAATCCACTCTGTTTATTTTTATACGAGTATATACAATTCTTATGTATGTGTTGTCACTTAACTCCTAAACGGCTTAACCGATTTACGTGCGGTTTTCAGGGAAATGTAGATCTTTGCGCTGCGCGTGTTTATAGATATTAAACTTTCAATCTAGTCTGTAAAAACAAAATTTAGGAACACATATGTTTTTTCATCGACCTACCAGGGTTGCATTCAACGAAATTGCACATACAAAAAAATGGAGGGATGTTTTTTTTGTGATTAAAAAGTTTGTTTTTGAATGTTTACAAACAACATTAGTTTGTATGGATCCTAATCAGATTCTTTCCTTAAATTCCTTATAATTTCTTCACATTTATTTCTTTTAATTGGATTTTTATTAATACTAAAATAATATCAACTGACATTTAACACATTTTTGAAAATCGCATTTATAAATAAAGTGCACCCTTGTGGTTGAGAAGACCAGAGTTTGACATTTACAAAAAGAATTCTATATTTGAAAATGAATTATTTTAAGTATTGGAATTCAACTATAAACAAGTACCTAGATAAATTCAATATTTGAATATTAATAATTTTTAGTTTTGGAATTAAATCATAAACAAGTCCGGACAGTTTTTGCACGCTTTCTAGAATCAGGCATTTTTCAAATGTCACTTAGCAAATAGTTTTATAGTTTATTTAAGATTTTGTGTTTGCTGAACTAGCTAATAGCAGGCAAGCTAACGTTCGGGCAGGATAACTTCTGTCGGGTGCGCTAGTTTAATAATAAAAAAATAACGTTAATCCCTAACTAACTAACTAACTAACCATCACGCCATTTCCCCAGAGGGGTAGGCAGAGAGGATAGAACGCCACACCACTCTGTCCTGGCACACTTCCTTTGCTTCCTTCACATTCATACATCTTCTCATGCACGCACGTCGATTATTCCGACTTTTCACATGACCACTTTCAAGAATTTGTTGTACTTGATCATGCCATGTCTTTCTCGGCCTTCCTCGACTTCTACAACCAGACACATTCGCATCATAAATCTTTTTAGCCATTCTTTCATCATTCATTCGCTCCACATGACCGAACCATCGCAAAAGACCTTTCTTAATTTTGTCGATAATGCTTAACTCAGCCTTACATTCTGCTCTAATTTCGACATTAGGGCACCTATCATACATTGTTTTTCCGCACATTCGCCTGAGGGATCGCATTTCAACAGCATTCAGTCTACTTTCGTCCCTTTTTTCCAACTCCATGCTTCGCTTCCATACATTAGGGTTGGTACCAGAACTCCATTATGAACTGCTAATTTAGCCTCTTGCGATAGACACTTATTTGCTACGACAGACTTTAAGGCACCATTAACTCTGTTACCGGCACTAACCCTCCTTTCAATATCCTTGTCCATATTTCCATCTCTAGTAAACATACTACCCAGATATACAAATTCTTCGACCTGTTTCAAACTATCTCCATTTACTACAATCTTACATTCAGTCATAGTTACATTTCTTTCAAAGACCATGACGTTCGACTTTTGCACATTCATTAGCAAATCACTCTCCTTGCACACTTCGTAAACCTTTGTAATCGAGGATTGCAGTTCCTCTTCGCTGTCAGCTAGGAGGACTGCGTCATCGGCGTACAGAAGGCAACTGACAGTTAGATTACTCATTTGTGAAAATATCCTAGTATAATATTTCTATACCAGAATACAGGCTTGCCTATGGTGAATGTTACACAGCGTGTAAAGCAGTCACCCAAAGCAGCGAATGACACGTCACTAGCCCTTTACATGCCTAGACTTCTATACATATTCTGTTGTCAATTTTTTTTTCTCTCTGTTGCAATAAATTTCAATGGTAGTTCGCTTTGACTCGCTGGCCATCGTGTACAAATCGAGTTATATAATCGTTGACCCGCTAATATTACGAAGATGTAAGCTTCTAATGTTAAGGAATAATGTCAGTGGGCCTAGCCGCTTATCTCTAACCCATGACATTGGCCGAATATATTGTAATAATGTATTCTCATAAACCATTCTAAATAATGACTGTATTATACGGACTGAAAATATGATCAAGAAATAGGGTATTATCACTCGGAAGGAATATCAAATTTAACCTACTCCACAAATAAAAGGTTTTTTAAAGATTCAAAAACCTTTTATTTAAAATTTATTTCAACTGAGAGGGAAAACACTTTTGAGAAGGGAATACGGAAGACTAGGCATTTACAGGGCTAATGACCCATAGTAACTCCCTAGGGAGGAAATCCAGCCAGTCTGCAAGCATTTGGACATACTCAGACATCGTTGAATTACTACCTGGTAAAAGAAGAAGTACAAAAATTGAAAAAAAAAATTCAGGCGTTGCCTAGTAGGTGATTTGGTTCAGCCGGATGAATCTCGCCCACGTGATAAAGGTTTCAGCTCTTTTACTTCACAAAAGTCAACAGATGGAAGAGTTGAGGAAATGTGGATGTTCAAACGTGGGCAGAATGGTGAATGTTACACAGTTTGTAAAGTGGCCACTTAAACCAGCCATCGACAGGTCATAAGTCTTGTAAATGCCTAGACTTCCGTATTCCCTTCTCAAAAGTGTTTTCCCTCTCCGTTGAAATAAATTTAAATATGAATAACTCCCTTGGGAGGAAATCCAGCCAGTCTGCAAGCATTTGGACATACTCAAACATTGTTGATTCTCCTAGTGTTTATATAAACCCTTATAATGAATATTTTCATTCATTATTTTCGTTTCGAAAATAAGGTCATTCGAAAACGATCATTTCTCAAGTTGGTATTAAATTTTGTCACATAAATTCACGAGTTATGTATTAATTTTAATGTTGGTAATGCCACAGGCCACAGATAGAAATATAAGGAGAGTAAGCCCCCCCTTACCCACTCCACACTCCAGTTCCAGGCGCTGACAGATGAAAGTGAAAACGGATTACATCTTACATCTCGAATTTCTTTTATTATTTTCTGGTTTTCAACTTCTTCTAAATATTAATTTATTATGATAATGATAAATTGAATTATCAATTTATCATTAAAATTATAAATCACAACTCGTAGCGTTTGATAAGTGACAGGACGCCGTAAATATAAACAAACGACACATAGAAAAAGGAAGCTATCTACAATACTCAATAAAATTAATAGACATTGATAAAATATTATTTTTTCAATTTCTATACTTCTTCAAGGACCAGGTAATTTATCAACAATATTTTTATAATATGTTAATATAAACAGCTCCCCAGGGAGTTGAATCCAGTCCTTGTCTACAAAAATTTGGACAAACTCAAAATATTGTTGATAAATTACCTGGTCCATGAAGAAGTATAGAAATTGAAAAAATAATATTTTCAGGCGTTGCGTAGTAAGTAGGTGAAATAATTCAATTAGATGAATCTCACCCGCATAAATAAAGGTTTCAGTTATTTAACTTCACAAACATCAACAGATGAAAGAATTGAAGGAATATAGATGTTCAAATATGGTTAGAATCGTGAATGTTACACAGTGAATAAAGTGGCCACTTAAACCAGCCAATGACAGGTCATAAGCCCTGTAGATGCCTAGACTTATGTATTAACTTCTCTAAAATATTCTTTATCTCTGTTGTAATATGTTAATAGAATCTAAATTAAGTGTGTCCCTTATATGTAGATTGAGAATTAGCCATACAGTGCGTTTATAAGTTTGCGTTTTTGTTTTTGATTTAATATTTTATCAATTAAGTTCTCATTATATTATTAGCAATCTGTTTTATTGTATTAAGTTCTTTTTTAAAATTAGTATAATCTAGTGGAACGTTAATTAACCTATGTATCATTGAATGGAATGCGGAATGTTTATGGGCAATGGATGATTTAAAGAATTATGAATAATTGTGTCTGTATATGTTGGTTTACGGTATATATCGAAATCATTTTTTAAATTTTTTATTGTTAAAGACAATTCAAGAAAGTTTATTTTTTTATCTTTTTCTATTTCTAAAGTAAATTTTATTTCTTTACGTAATGAATTTAGGAAATTTAGAAATGTCTGAAGTTCTCGATCTGACCCTGTAAATAAACAAAAAACATCGTCCACAAAACGGCGCCATAATTTGATACGTTTGATAAGTGGTGTTGTGCTTAAAAATATTTCATTCTTCAGTTCATTCATAAATGTGTCAGCAAATAACGGACTAGACGGTTGACGCATCGGCAAACCCTGTGTTTGGCTATAAATAACATTATTATACTGAAAATAGTTTTGATCTAAATAAATATTACAAAATCTACATAAATCAGAAATCAGATTTTTATCCAAATCTGCATTGTTAAGTTACTTGTTTGCTTTGAAACCGGTGGGTGAAAAATTAATATTAGTGGTTTTTTACAAAGTTTTTTATTTTATTTTATTATATTTTAAATGTTCATGAAAATATATGCATTTTCGTACTTAAATATCGATTTTTCTTTATGGGCAGTCGAAGATAACTCTGTTAATTTCCCACTGTAATCGTGGCCTTGGACTGACATTCGCGCGAAAGGATGTTAGCGTGCGTAAATACGCGTTAAAAATGCGTTTTCTACGTGCGCTTTTGCGTTCAGAGTGCCACTCCTGTGGCTCAATCACAAATAACTATCGACGTGCTTAAAAACATGCTAAGCATTTAAGCGATCACTATGAACATGCTAAAGTTATTGCAGTCATAAGTCAACGCGTGTGTAATCTCTAAGTCAACGCTCGTGTTGGTTTGTTTTTTATTTTCCTCGTAAATAAATACAGTTACTGGCGAAAAATCGACGTTTACTATAAAAAAATAATACAATATATTGCATTTGCAAAAAAGGAGTATCTATCACAAAAAAGTGAAAATTAAATTACAATTACTTTGGCGAATGCTTTTCTTGACATTTGGCTTGCCAACCGCCGGCTAAATGCAATAAATAGCGCGATAAATAATAAATCCATAAATTGAAATATTTTCCACATTTCCACCGGTGAAATTCAAATACGTGATTGCGCAGCAGGATTATACGTCGCGAAACGTAAATATTTGGACGTTTGATATAAGGTTATCACGGATGTTCCATTGTGATCGCGAATACGATTAACAACCGCGGTGAGAAATTGTTATCACGTCGCTTAATAGCACGCCGATAGTTATTTGTGATTGAGCTGCTGGTCCTGAAACTACGTGAATATAATTGCGACAGGAGCTGTGTAGTAGCTAGATATAATTTTATTGCACGCCAACATGATCAGTTTTCTGACCCGTGTAATATGGTGATATGAAATTTCTTAACAAGAGACGGTTTGGTTTGGGCAATTTGTAGCTTCATATTGTAACATCTTTCACTAGACATTCGACAAACCTGATTACGTTATGTAATATAAGATACCGTGTATTATACATTTACAAAATGTCAGCTCTTCTTCGTCAACAATATTTGATTGAATATAAAGACGTTAAGAGTTATTCTTATTGTGAATAATGGGTGTCAGTGCTATATAAGCTCATGACGTCATTAAGACCTGGGCCTCAATTATGAACGCTATCTTCATCTGTATATATCGAGACGGTAAACTTAATTTTTGTACTATCTGTATCTTCCTCGGTATGTTCTACCTACTTGTCATATCGACATCGAATGATCAAAACAAACCAATGAATGACCGCTAAAATTAGTCCGCGTTCCCTACTTCATTAACATTTAAAACTATGGCTTGCATGCACCAATGTCCCGATTGTGCCGTAATGTAAACTCGAGACAAGGTTTGGACTTTTTTGGTGTAAGTCTTTATAGATTTAAAAATTCACTAAGATAGACCGGATCTTGTCTTGGGGTAGTAATTTTTATTTTTTTTGTCCTAGCTTTGATTTTATTTTATTAGTGCCTGTATTTATTACAAGAAATTGTATTTACCATCGTTAGAATGAACTGCATAAGTCCGTCAAATAAAAAAATAAATAAAACAGTTCTCATTAAATTAAAATAGGTTTTTGTGATTGAAAGTGCCTACTTAAAAGCGATTATAAACTCCAATGAATTCCAATTCAAGAAATGCTCGCTTGAACATGATTTTTAAAAGACTTGAAACTTGAGATGATATGCTTAACGATCGTCTGTTTTTTTCATAAATTTCATAAAAAGTACATGTTTTTGTAAAATTCTAAACATATCTACTTTTACACATCTAGTAAATGTTATCACTGTAACTCTCCAAAAAAGGAGACTAACTCTTGTGCTTGGAGAGTGACTTACGCTGTTTTAGTTGTTTATTTATAAGAGTTTATATCATTTTAAATACGAGTACGTGAAAAGAAAAATAAAAACATAGGATATATAAAGAAGAAACATGAAACAATAATGCATTCATACCAATTAAAATTTAATGTTGTTTTTACACGAGTTCAAAAAATTTCTTCAGATTAACTTAAAATTTATTTATTGATATATTATTTTTAACACTTTGAGTACCGGCCGAATACACATAGAATTAACCCTGTGCCCGGCCCATTTTTGTGAAATTTCATACATTGTGAAGGGTTTCTTAAAAGTGTTATAATTATGAAAATACTAGGTTTAATCAATTAAAACTTCTCATATTTATTTTAAACAATTTAATAAGTAATTTTTGTATGATAGTGTTGCCAACATTGGCCTTTATGAAGAGCCACATTGCGCATGGCAATGTTCGCACATATACAGGGTCTCACTCCTTTTTTGTGGTTTGTATCTCAGAGTCGTGTAAACACGTGATTATAATAACCATGCATTGTGTCCCGGTCCCGTGTTTTCACGTGGTTTGCCAGCAGCAAAAAAGTACTAATAAAAGCCACTAGATGTCAATAAAATGCACCTTTTTAGACAGCAGGTAAACCACGTGAAATCACGGGACCGGGACACAACGCATGGGTATATAATCACGTGTATACATGGCTCCGGGATACAAAGTGTTAATAGTTTTTAGTTCATTAGGGAGATTATTTTAATTTTTTACACCTTTGAATACAAAGCTATTTTGACCATGACTTGTATGGAATTTAGGATTTTTAATATTATGTTGTTATCTGAGTGACTTATTCATTCCAAATTCTTTTATTTTTTCTTTTTTATACATTTTTATAATAGAATTTATTTAATAAAGAGTGTCTACTGTATGAACCTTAAATATTTTAAATAGACATTCCGTATTGAATGTTGAGGGTTTCTTTAAAATTACTTTAATAATTAATCTTTGTATTATTTTAAGAGGGTTTGCTTCTAATACCCCCAAATAAAATAAATAAAAAAATCCCACCGAACTTCCTCGTTCATTTGTTATCATCGCGGTAGAGCAAGCGCGAAACCCGCCAACAGTTCAACTCCAACGCAAACATGTCAAATGTCGAATCAAAGTCGTAAAAACTCGAATTTCTACTTTATCTCATTGATTGACTGTCATAAACAAGTGTTATAGTGTTATTTGTAACTCTAAAGTAGCAATCAATTTAACAACAATTCGCGAAAACATTTCGCACGAGTCAAGTGTCAAAACGTTCGAAACTATTAAAAATAATTAGGTAACAGGGACGTCAAAATTACAGTTTAATTAGGTAGTCAATATAATATAACTATTTAATATTTATTGAACAAGGAAAATTACTAAGGATAAAGTAGAAATCCATCATTTGTTAAGTTAATTATCATATAATAATTATTATTATTACATGTCGGATAATTGAACGTAGTTATGCAGAAAGCAGCCAGTCCACAATTTCGAAAAAATGAGATATTCATGTTATTGGGTGCAGGAAGGTCAATTCTATATTCTGAAAATGGTGTCGATCACAAAAAAAGCATTTCTCAATTTGCAGAAAACACCCACATCCGTAGAAAAATATTATGTTTTTTTTTAATTATTAAAACTGGTCAAATACATAAGTAGATTATTGTTTGTTATATTCAAAAAAACTTATGTATTCATTGTTTATCATTTGTTAAAGTCAAAAACATTCTAACTGTTGTTAAGATTTGATAATTCACTCATTTCACAAAAGTGCTATTACCTCAGCTTCATTTTTATATGGCTGGCTGCTAGAAAGCAGAAGCATAACTACGTTTAATTGAGGACTGCTGTTTCAAAACTCGTCAATGATTGAAACGAACCAATGAATGACCGCTAAAAGTCCGGGTTCCTTACTTCGTTAACATTTAAAATAGTTCTCATTTTTATTTTAAATGGGCTTTTGTGATAGAAAGTGCTCACTTCAAAGCGGTTATAAACTCCGATAAATCCCAATTCAAGCAAAAAATGTTCGCTAGAACATGATTTTTAAAAAACTTTTGACACTTGCCAAGACGATGTGCTTTATTTCGTCTGTATTTATCTACCGAACGACTACAAAGTCGGCTCCTTTAACGTCTTGATACGTACACTCAGGAAAATAGTAAAACAGACGGAAAAAATATAATAACTCAATTTACTTTTTACATTGGTAACATTTTACGGCTAGATGCTCTTGTATGTTAATAGGGCTAGCTAATCTAGCTACCGCATATAGCCACTCGTTTCCGAAACTGACAGTTATGTGAGAATTTAATTCGACTTCAAAATTGACTTATTTCGCTTACATATTTTTTATAGGCTTTTAAGAAAAAAAGTGCCAACCTCAAAACGATTAACAATTTAAATAAATCGTAATTAGAGGAAAAATCGCTCGGCGGAACAATTTTTTTTGACACTTTAAATGCGTAGATAAACGTACCGATGGGTTCTAACCCGTCGGTATAAACCGATGTACTTACATAAAAAGTTGATGGTGGGGGGGATCACTAGTGTATTATATATAATTATATATTCATATATATATATAATATTTATTGTAGATCACTTTGTTGATCAGGAATTTTAAAAAAGAGTTCCCACATTCACAACACTAGATTAAAACTAAGGGCTCCGATCGTTCCCCGAATTACAAATTACTTGGAGAGCGAACATTAAATTGCATTATTCCAAGGTTGTTCAATGATCTCCCACAGACCATCATTAACATGAAAGATCTTCAATGAAAAAAAAAAAAACAGAAGAAATATCTTCTAAATACTTTTTTTTTTTCATTATTCCCTTTCCGCACCTAATGGTGCATAGGGCACTGGATTGGTACACCGAACGCAGCATATCTGGATAAATTTTGTTACATGAAGGTAAGGTGATCAGTCTTACGCTTCAGGTACCAGTCGAGGGACTATGAAATATTCTAGTGTGAAAACACCCTTTTTAAATAAATATTTCAGATCAATCATTTCGGGAATCGAATCTGAGACCTCTTGCATGGTAGGAAAACGCGCTTACCATAACACCACGAGGCCGACTTTACTACTTTAAATACTTATAGTGCCTGTTAATAAATAAATTTGAATAATGTAAATAAAATAATGTAAAATAAACCTGTCATAAAAAAAATGTGTCCCACCGAAAAGTCTTGAGACTTAGTGGTTAACCAATTGTAAAATGTATTCTAAATTATTAAATAAACGCTGCTTTTCAGCACTAAAACTGATAATTTTGCAGTCGGTCGGGAGAATTTTATCTTCAACTATGACGTCATACTAAAGCTATGTCATTTTAGAGCGTAGATATGTGTACCGTGACGTACGCTTCCCCTTCTTTCATATCGATATACCCACCCAAAACTTAAAGGTGGGGGGCCGGTAGTGTATCTTCGTAATCGCTCGGGAGAATTTACCTTCAACTATACCGTCAAGGTGAAGGTGTGACGTCTTTATCTTCCCATCATAATCGAGGCCCTGGTTCTATTTTATACACACTGACTAAATAACTTCTGTTTTCAGATTGGTCGGTAAATGGCCGAATACGTACACGTTTACAAAGGCCCTTGCTGAAGAATATTTGAGGATCTCAGCCGTGGGACTTCCAATAGGAATCTTCAGACCTTCTATCGGTAAGTTTGTTTAATTTTTTTTAAATAAATCTAGGTACTATAATCAAGCCAACGGCGCTTATAATGATAACGTTGTAAGATTAACTTGTTGATAGAAGAAACGATATTTGAGAGTTAAGACTGTAGTCGGGTAAAACGAACGCACCATTAGGAAATCATACGATTTTGCAATTTTAAAACGAATGTTTTTTTTTTTAATCGGGCAATAATAAAAAAACAAAAAAACATAAGTTAGATACGAACAAATTTTTTTAAGGTATTTCTGTTAAAAAAATATTCTTAAAAGCTTTATTGACTTAAGACTGACCTTCAGACCAGCCCTTATCGCTTTCGAAAGGGCTGGTCTGAAGGTCGCGAAAAAGTCAATAAGATATTTATTTTATTTTATTATATTTTTATTTTATTTCATTGGAAAGCCAACAGACATTTATAAGAATCAATTATACCATAAATACATATCATAAAGTCCAATTAGAGGCTTCCACATAATATTGTTATTGTAAATGTAGTCACATCAAAATTATACATAACATAAAATAACTAATCATACAAAACTTATAATATTACTAGAAATGTAAATGAATATTGGTCACACAGTTGCACATTACAATAAATAATACAACTATAGTTGACCATACAGTGTTCATTTATTATGTGCCTACATACAGAACTGCACATAACCTAGATACATATTGTTTTAAATTGAATATTACAACCAGAATTATCTTCTTTTTTCAAAAAAAGAGAATACAATCCTATTAAAAAAGGTTTCAAATAAAGTATTTAAATATACATTTTTTTTAAAAAGTATTACGGATTTTTTTTAAGTATTGACGAAAGAATGGTAAAACTATATATGGCGAAAATGAACGGTAACGTGGGACGAAGACGTGGCATAATCAGATCAACCAAAATCTTAAGTCTGGTCATGTCAAAAGCAGACAGAACCGAAGGGCATGTATGACAAGATGTATGAATGTAAAAGAAGCTAGGAATGTAAGCCAGGATAGACGTGTGTGGCGGTCCATTCTATCTGCCTACCCCTACGGAGAAATGGCGTGATAGTAGTAGTAGTAGTAGTAGTAGACACGAGATTGCTGTTTGATGCGTATTTATTACATGGCGAATAAGATACAGCACTTGGTTGTGTAGCGCGAGGGTAGCGGCGAAGATGGGTTGAAGAGACTGCACTTGAACTACATGCTGGAACAGTGAGACATCGCCCAGCTGGACTGACTGACTGACTGAACTTGTTGGGCCGACTGACTGAACAGGCTGACTGGTCTCTTTATAGACAGCGTTCCTTTGTAGTTAATTTCTTCACGGTAGGGACGATGTGAATGTACTGCAGAACAATACTCCCGGTTTAACGTGCAATACTATAAGAGTTGCATTATACGAATGTATTGGATTCGATAGAAAATGATGACATTGCATCGTCGGTCATAAGTTTACTTCAGGTGAACTAATTTAATACGTAAGTGTGTCATCGACTATGGACTATGGACCCTACACTTTTAATAATAACGTTGTAAGATTTAGCTTGTTGATGGGTGGGAGCTTCTACACCCAGTTGGACGCTGACAGAGGAAACGACCTTTGAGATTTAATGTCAAATGTCCTTGCCTCTAAAATGTATATATAACAAATGATCATTTAAACCTCTCTTTTTTTAATAAGATTGACAGCCCTTCCGATTGTTCACTACTACAATCTGATTAACTGTCTTTGAGCACCTGGTGCTCATCCAAGAATCTACATCTCAACTTAAGTACTGGTTGTTTAATTAAAGCTGGCGCGTTTGCAAAAATTACACAAACGCATTTAAAATCTACAGGATGTTGATTTAAGAAAGGTTATTTACATTTTAACCAAATGCATTATCTTCATTGTTTATCAATAAGTGGATACACATATTTTCTCTAATATAATTTGTACTGTGCATTTTAATAACACTGTTTAATTATTAGTGTAATGAACACCAAATATTTAATAAAAAACATGTTTGCTTAAAAATGAATAAATATGTCATTTTCTTAGGTAATTGTTTTTTTTGCTCTAATCCAAAAGACATTTTCAAAAACATTTAATATAATATCAAGATTTTTTAAATCAATATTCTGTACACTAAAAATGTTTTCGTGTAAGTTTTGCGAAAGCGCCAGCACTAGACGACCATAATATTAAGCATAATCGACCTTTACATGATTTGATTAAATGAAAATATATACATATATATATTTTTTCATTTTTTTTCAAAAAAAATAGAAATATTTGCGTTTTTACCCAAATATTTCATTTTGAAGGCCATTTTCAACGAGTTGTAAATAAATCACTATTAGAAAATGGAATTAAGTTGGGGTACAGTGGGATTCGAACCACAGACCTTTGGTCCGTGAGTTCGAGACACTAGCCACAGGATCGCAACCCGATCAATCGATTTATAAACCAGTGTTTTTTATCCATAGCTTAATACATATTATTATATTTTTAATATTAAGAATCGCAGCGAAATTCAGACGAACGTATAAGCATCCTGTGAATATTTTATTACCACATTATTAGCAACTAACAAAGCCATAGTTGTCTATGTCACGCTCATAAGAGCGTCTGACGACGACTCAAAGCGGATTTTCTAGCGAGTCGGAGCAAGTTCACAGACATGGGTCGTTCCTGATTGTGTCGCTATAAACTGTGTCTCTGTCCTTAACAAATGTATGTATAATGTAATTAATAAATAAATAATGCGTATGCCGTGCGATGCCATACCATGAGCTTACCACAGATACTATTCAAAGCGTTTGTGTAAGTATTGTATTGTAAAATAAATAAATAAATA
Source organism: Micrasema longulum (assembly GCF_059751315.1). Lineage (NCBI taxonomy): Eukaryota > Metazoa > Arthropoda > Insecta > Trichoptera > Brachycentridae > Micrasema > Micrasema longulum. Next base: position 68,914 of record NW_028279244.1, read on the forward strand.
AATAAATTGCGAAAGCACCAGCTTTAAAAAAAATACCAGCAAGTGCAAGGTTATGAGATTTTTCGTCTGAAAAATCCTATCATATACGACTACTCACTGAACAATGAAATATTATCATCTGTGTCTAGTATACGAGATTTAGGTATTATACTTGACACTAAACTTTCTTTTACAATTCATATTGAACATGTTATCAATAAATCCTTACAACTCCTTGGATTTATTAACAGAAGCACAACTGACTTCAAAAATATCAATACCCTTAAAGCTCTCTTCTGTTCCCTAGTTCGCCCGCACCTAGAGTATTCCTCTGTTATCTGGTCTCCATATTAAGGTGTTCACATCTATAAACTGGGTCAAAAATACAAAAGTCAGTGTTTTCTTTTCAAGGCAAACTTTTTTTTTTCTTTCGTATTTATTCCTTATAAATTTATTTAACTTTACATCGATATTCAATTTTTTTCTATTCCTTATTTTCCACTTACTCATATTAAAAATAAAACCTGAACGTAACTTTCAATTTTTACTATGGATGTTTTCTTAGGGCTAAAAATATTTACAGCGCGAATGTTGACGGATGCAGAAATAGAGGAAGACCGAGAAAGACATGGCAAGACCAAATTTAACAAATACTCGAAGATGGACATGTTAAAAGTCGGAATAATCGGCGCGCGTGCATGAGAAGACGTATGAATGTAGAGGAAGCGAGATATGTATGCAAGTATGTTGTATCTCCTGGGAGTACAAAAATATTTAAAAAAATATGATTAAAAAAAAAATAAAATAAGAAAAAAGGATAATATCACATTTCATATGTTAGTAGCAAATGCATGTGTGGGTAGCAAATGCATTCCTTAAAAATTGAATTATTTTTCCATTTGTCAGATTGTCAAATAAAACAAAATGGACAATTTGTTAGTGTTGCCAGGATTGTCAAATTGTTTACGCTACTTTGCTTATTTAATGAGAGAACTAATTAAAATTGGACCTCTCGGATTAAACAACGCACTGGACATTTGACCGACATTATCTTTAAAACATCAAATATTATTTAACCTTACACAAATATCCGGTTTATGTAAAATAACATTTGTTTTATGTTTGAAGTTCAAAGCTCTTTAATTAAATTACTCTTATTAAATGACTCTTTACTTATCTACTTTGTTGAGTCAATCAATATTTCCTAACTCCTTTTCTGATAGACGGTAAAATAATCTAATTTTTCTTCTTCACAGTCTCAATCCTGGGGATTGGTTTGCAGCAAAGTCCTGCATCTCACCCTCCATTGGTCTCTATTTTCTGCAGCCCTCTTCAGCTCGACATATGAGGCGCAGTTTAAATTCTCGCAATCTTGCTCCAAATATTCCCGTCGGGGCGCCCTCTATAATTTGTCCCCTCAGCCATTCCCTCTATGATGTCGTGCAGGAGACCCTCATGGCGCATAATGTGGCCGATCCATCGGGCTCGCCTCTTTGAGATAGTTTTGATTAGGTGCCTACCTTCTTCGATTCTGTTGAGAACCTCGTCATTAGTGATGTGGTCTCTCCAGCAAATTCCTAATATTTTTCTGTAGCACCACATCTCGAAGGCCTCTAGTCTTTTTTTATCTCTTTCGGTAAGGCACCATGTCTCACAACCGTACATCAATATGCTCCATACATATGTCTTGGCAAGTTGCTTGCGGAGTTTTAGTTTGACTCAAAAATCTTTGATTTTTGTTAAATGCAAGCCTCGCTCGGTGTATGCGGCAGTCGACTTCTCTTTTTGTTCTCCCATCCCAGGTGATCCTGCTTCCAAGGTACACAAACTCTTTCGCGTTTTTCAGAGTTGCTCCTGACATGACTATATTCATTCGTTGCTCATTACGGGTCACAGTCATTACTTTGGTTTTGCTCATGCTTATTTTCATATTATATTTGTTATTTAATACATTCTCCATGGATTTCAGAGCCTCAGTAAGTTCTTCTTCACATTTAGAAATCAGGGCGATGTCATCGGCAAACCTTATCATGTCTATCTTTTCTCCATGTATTTTAACACCCTCTCTATGACTCATTTTTCCCCTGATTTCATCGATTGCGCACTGAATATATATCCATTAAATAATACTGGAGACAGCGAGCACCCCTGCCTGACTCCTTGTCTTATTTTGGCTTCTTTTATATCATTTCCATATGTAATTACAGCAGCTTCATTTTTATATAGTGCAGATATAATTATCCCGCCTCTGTATTTCACTCCTGCTTTTTTCAACATCTCAAAAAGCGTTCTCCATTTTACTTAATTACTACTACTAATACTACCATCACGCCATTTCCCCGTAGGGGTAGGCAGAGAGAATGGACCGCCACACGCGTCTATCCTGGCATACATTCCTAGCGTCTTCCACATTCGTACATCTTGTCATATATGCCCGCCCTTCGGTTCTGTCTGCTTTTGACATGACCAGACTTAAGATTTTGGTTTATCTGATCATGCCACGTCTTCCTTGGTCGTCCTCGTCTCACGTTGCCGTTCATTTCCGCCATATATACTTGTTTTACCATTCTGTCGTCGTCCATTCGTTCTACGTGACCAAACCATCTCAGAGACCCTTTCTTAATCTTATCAATTATACTTGACTCAGATTTACACTCTCGCCTGATTTCATCATTCGTAACCCTGTCATACATTGATTTCCCACACATTCGTCTAAGAGATCGCATTTCAACCGCGTTCACTCGGCTTTCATCCTTTCTCTGCCAGTTCCATGTTTCACTTCCATACATAAGTGTTGGGACTAAAACTCCGCTGTGCACTGCCAGTTTAGCTTCGATTGACATATTTTTATTCAAATTACTGTGCTTAGTGCTCCGTTCATTTTGTTGCCCGCATTCACTCTTCTTTCAATATCTTTTTCTACTCTTCCATCCCTTGAAAACATGCTTCCCAGATACACAAATTCTTCTACTTGCTCGAGACATTCGTTGTTTAAATTTATTATGCAGTCAGTAACCTCACTTCCCCTTTCAAATACCATCACTTTTGACTTGCTTTCGTTCATCGCCAATTCGCTCTCCAGGCATACATCATACATTCTAGAGACTATATGCTGCAAATCATCCTTGCTGCTTGCTAACAGAACTGCATCATCAGCATACAAAAAGCAGCTTAATTAATTCTTAAATAATATTATTTTTGAATTATCTACTTACACATAAAATGTGATCACACCCTATTCACATTTTATCCCAGCAGTATTTACAATACGGCATATTTTAATTTAAATCGGCAGTTGCGTACTAAACGACGCAGACGTCTACAGAGTAACTAATGGCCAAAACGTAAAACTCCTCATTTATGAGATGGTCGTCAAGATGTAACAAATTTAAATCGTCAAATGTCGTCAGGGACCTCTAATTTTCAAATTTATTGCCTAACAGTCCCTTCTTTTATTTTTTAGTTGTATCGGCGTTCGAAGAACCAGTTCCGAGATGGGTGGACAATTGGTATGGACTAAGCGGCTTTATTACGGCGTGCAGTTCTGGATTACTCAGGCAAAAATTCACTTTTTTTAACATTATTCTATTTTTTCTAGTGGAGACAATGGAATTCGAAAGAATGGTCGAAAAAGTCAACAGCATTATGAGGGAATTTGAAATAATGTAAAAGCACGCCAGCTTTGAATATGATAGATATGTGGGATTTGTAGTTGGTGATGATGGGACATCACGTCGGGGTCACCAATGTAAGAATTATACACGTGGATGCATAGGAGCCCTGCCCAGTTAGGGGTGATAGAATGAAACGAAGTTATGCGTTGATGGGTGTTTATTACATGTCGAATAATACGGGAGAGAATAACACTGTCGGCCTAGTCAGCGCATTCTCTACCATGCAAGAAGTCTCGGGTTTGCTTCCCGACATGGTTGACATGAAATATTTATTGAAAAAGGTGAAATAAAATATTTTAAAGTCCCCTAGACTGGCACCTGAAGTGAACGACTGATAATCTTACCTTCATATAACAAAAAAAGTTATTTATGTTTAAAGCATTAATTTTGTAGTCAAACATTTTAATAATTGTAAGTAAATATTTGAATTTAACCACATACCGACTTTTTATATCTACCGGTTTCGAGACATCTCCCGTCTCTTCTTTAGGATACTCACTACACCAACATGCAAAGACTACAATACACTTTCACCTTAACATCACCTTTGGATACAAAGTATTTACGCATACGAAAAAATACATAAATTACATGCAGGGTTAAAGGGAATGCAAACACCACCATGTCCGAACATGCACTAAAATAATACCATTCAGCGATATGTTTGTAGGGGTGAGGATAGAGAGGAGAGAAGCTAAGGGATTGAACGTTACAGGCATTTACAGGGCTTATGACCTGTCATTGGCTGGTTTACTATTGACTCTTTTGATTCAAATCAATTCTATTCAGTTAATTTATTTTAAATAATACATACATTACAAACTAAATTTTAATACGTACATATTATAAAAATACATAAAGAGACTTTTCTCAAAATAGTAGGAGAATCCTGCTCCGGTACAAGGAACAGATCAACATCCAGAGCGATGTTGTTCAGCATAGCGATAGCCCTTCCAACGGGTAGGGTGATCCTGTTTATCGGAATATGAAACAATCTTCTGACGCTGTCTTGGGCAATTATTAGGAACATACAAACCGATGCTCATCATAATCTCAGGTTTATCGGCCATACCGCGCAACAATCGATAAAATGTGTAGTCAAATATACATTCCTTCTAGTCTCTAAACTGTTGTAGCCGAGCATACCCTGGAGAAACTCGGTCGGGAAGAGCCGAGGATAATACCCGCACTCTCTCATGTAGAGATATCGATGAAACTTTTTTTGGATTTTCTCTATCATAATACTTCAGTTCATGTGGCCTCCAAATCAATGAATAAAATAAATCTACCAAAACTATTACATAAAATCTTAACAGTGTTACATTCCAGTCTGTCTACAACTAGATAAAATACAGAATAGATTCCTTAAACTTCTAGATCGTAAATCTCTTACACATTTCGACTCGTATGAAGACTCTTCTTCCTTTTATAGTTTAACTTCCCTTACTAAACGTAGAAGCATTTCTGATCTGTCTTTCCTATTCAAAATTTTAAACAATTTTATCTCTTGGAGCGTATTTCAATCAATTGTCCCGTAAAGTCAACACGACAAGTTCATTTTTTTAATAATTTTTTGCCAAAAAAAATTAATTTCAAAACTCGTTTATTTATCGTAGCTGCTCCAAATTTAATTTATTTTGTCCCCATTTAGATATTTTGAATACAAAATTTTTTGACTTCAAAAAAAAATTTTGAAACACTGTAAAATGAAACATTTGTCAGTGTGTAATAAGTTTATGTTCCTTTAATTATGTTTATTTTATTATAATACCAAATTTTTAATTGGTCAACTTTATTATGAAAATCCCTCTCCTCCACTCCTCCACTCTATTTCCTCATCCCTTAACCTTCTTACGAGCTCTTTTTTTTGACATGTCTTATATAATATATTGTTTTTCTCTTTACTGTGTAACATGTTCTCTCATTACATTTGTGAAAAACTTTAGCTGGATGTATGTACTATTTTTTATATTTTGTATTCTTATACAACTGCTGTTTTTCCTTAATAAATAAAAATAAAATAAAACAACATTACTAATGATATTTTAAAAATATGATCAATCTTTTTACAGGGTGGTTAGGGCTTCTAAGACAGGTGTGGCTAACGTGGTACCAGCTGACATGTGCGTGAATGGGCTCATAGCAGCAGGGTGGGATGTTGCCGATCGCTTTAAAGAAGTGTGAGTATTACTTTTTTACTAAGGGCCGTTTGCACAAACATAATTTTTAAAAATGTCTTAGATTTTTACGGCCGTTCAGATGCACAATACATTTTTCACTGTGCCGTGTGTCGTAGAGCGAAGAGTCACGAAACTCGATTGGTAAAAGAGGCTATCGAGATCTACAAACATCCCGACTATCGAGATCTACAAACAACACAACTTTTCCACATACCTAAATGCAGAACAAATTCGTCAAAAAACGCTACGATTAACCGTATTATGGATACGTTTAACAGGAAATTTAACGACATAGATATATTTACCAAAAATATTAAATTTATCAAAACTGCCATAGGTAATATATATATAGTTGGATAATTTATATAGCGCAATTTTTGTGAAAATCACCTCAAGGGCGCTGTACAATTAATAAATATCCCAGTACGTCTTGCAGCTACAGAGCGCATGGACGGTTGGGATTCTAGTTCCTCGTTTTCAATTAAGATCAATAAAAAATTATAACAGATAGGAGCTAGATTACAGGACGTCTTGCAGCTACAGAGCGCATAGACAGTTAGAAATTTAGCCCCCATTTACACATTTTAAAAATTGACAAATAAATTTAGTGTATTAATGATACTAAAAAAAAATAAAAATAATATGAATAATAAAAAGGAGTAAGATTACAACACGTCTTGCAGCTACTAAGCGCATAGACGATTGAAATTCTAGACCCCATTTATAAAATTTAGGTATTTTTAAGTTGGTATATGAAAGCTAGATAACCAATCATCGTGCAGCTACAAAGCGCATGGACGAGTGGAATTCTAGCAAAGTTAGAATGATATCAATAAATTTATAAAAAATAGAGCAATATAGTAATAAATTGTCTTTGTCCGCATCCTCCTCTCCGTTGCTCTCTATCCCTGAACAAATATAAATTTTATAGTGAGAAGATCTTTTAATATAATTATGTATCCCCGTACTGCGGGCCAACTGTTTGTGACACCTGATTTTTATAATCCGAATAATTTCTATAAAACTTATATGTTATTCTTATTTATATATTATGTAGGTGCATATATTATGCATTTGTGTGTTCGTTTTGAATCAACGTTCGCGTATTGTCAAACCTTATTTTATTGTTGTCATTATTTCGTATTTACTGCATTTTGTGGTTACCTACTGTATTGTATAGGACTCATGGCACATTATTCATTCGATGTGTATGTATATATGACCAATAGAACAAATTACACAAACAGCACACACATTTTACCTATTTGGCTTGATCCACTCATAGATCCGTGCGCAACCCACCTCCACTATCCATTTTTTAATGGCAATTTTATATAGTGAGAACTTACTAATTGTCCTTAGGGATAATGGAAGTAGATTGTACACTTTAACCGAGTAGTAGGCCAATCCTCTTTGACCGAAGGTTGTATTTTTTTTTTTTGCAACATCAGCATATGATCGAAAAAAACCAATGAATGAACGCAACAATTTAGTCCGCGTTCCTTACGTCATTGACATTGAAAATAGTTCTTATTTATATTTTTTAATAGGCTTCTGTGATAAAAAGTGCTCACTTCAAAGCGATTATAAACTCCAATGAGCCCCAATTCAAGCAAAAAATGCTCGCTTGAACATGATTTTCGTACAACTTTTGACAATAACCAAGACGTTATGCTTAACGATCGACTGTCTTTATCTACCGAGCGATTATAAAGCCGGCTCCTTTAAGGTCTCGATACGTTTACTCCGGAAGATAGTAAAACAGACGGAAAAAATATAATAACTAATTTTTTTATAGTGGCCACTTTCTTACGCCTATATACTCTTATATCTTAATAGGGCAGAATCTAGCGACTTTATTTTTTGCGTCTAGCCACTCGTTTCCAAAACTGACAGTTATGTAAGAATTTAATTCGACTTCGAAATTTACTTATTTCTCTCTCATATTTTTAATGGGCTTTTCAGAAAAAAAGTGCCAGCCTTAAAACAATAAAAATTTAAGTAAATCGAAATTAAAGGAAAAATAGTTCGGTGGAGCAAAATTTTTGTCATTTTTAATGCTTAGATAAACGTATCGAGGGGTTCTAGACCCGTCGATACAAACCGATATACTTACATCAAAACTTGATGGTGGGGGGATCGGTAGCGTATCTTAGTAATCAGTCGGGAGAATTTTATCTTCAACTATGACGTCATACTAAACCTATGTCACAAAAAAAGTGAAAAAAGTGAAAAAAAGTACATTACGAATGACCTTGAACGTCTCATACTTCTAATAAATCTCGACAACCACCTGATGGATCTAAACCTGGTTTTTGCAGTCATGTAAAGTGTCCTAAAACAAAGCTACTTGTATTTGTAATATCTTTGAAAAATAAAAATTAGTACATCAAATTCGTTTCTTATCGAAAAATACCGTATTTTACCAAAATCTGGTAAAATTCCCATAAAATACCGCGGTAATTTTACCGCCTTGCATCCCTAATTGTGTCCCGGTCCCGTGTTTTCACGTGATTTACCAGCTGTTCAAAAAAGTGCATTTATTGACATCTAGTGACTTTTATTAGTACATTTTCGCTGCTGGTAAACTGCGTGAAAACACGGGACCGGGACACAACGCGCGGTTATTATAATCACGTCTTTACACGGCTCCGGGATACAAAGCACAAAAAAGGAGTGAGTCGCTGAAGGTATAAGTGCGAACATTGCAATGTGGCTCTCCATAAAGGCCGATGTTGGCAAAACTATCGAACACAAATGACTTATTAAATTGTTTCAAATAATTATGAGAATTAAGAATTGATTTAACCTACTTTTTTCATAATTACGACACGTTTAAGAAACCCTTCACAAAGCATGAAATTTCACAAAAATGTGCCGGGCACAGGGTAAATTCTATGTGTATTCGGCCGGTGCTCAAAGTGCTATGGTCCTAGTTTACCGCATGCTTTTTCGATCCTAAGAAAACGTTTTTTTATGTCTTCTTTCCCATAGCACTGAGCTACCTCATTCAACTTTCAATGTGTTTTGTGTTCTAGCGAAGCGAAGATCGGCAGCCCTTCGGCCCTCGACATCCGCATCTACAACTACGTCCTGGGGACGAACCCCATAACTTGGGGAGACCTTTACGACGTGACTAGCCAGTACGGATTGTCCACACCTCCCAGCAGGGTCCTGTGGTACAAGTATCTCATCATCCAGCCCAACGCCATAGTCCACGAGATCGGAAAGTTCTTCCTGCACTTCTTGCCCGGCCTGCTGATGGACACTGCACGTGTCTGCACGGGGAATTCTCCGCAGTAAGAACCGACGTATTTATTTCAATTCATCACTTGATTCCGCTTACCATGCTCCACGCACCACACTTCAAACTAATAAAACAGTCTTGCAGCTACAGAGCGCATGGACAGTAAGAAATCTAGCCCCTATTTACATTTTTAAAAAATAAATTATTTGATAATCAAGTCAATATTTAAATAATCCCACTTCGCCTGTTTATCTAAGACAGCTCATCCAACCTCTTTCACAACACGGACTATCTCTTCGTTCAAGTAACGAGAGAACTCTTTTAATACCCTGTCATCGCTCTAATTTTCTTACCTCCTCTTTCACAGTAGTAGCAGTAACAGTAGTAACAGTAGTAGATTGTGGAATAATCTACCCACTAATGTTAGAGACGCCCCTTCTTTATTTACATTTAAGTCAAGATTGAAATGTCACTATGTTAATATTTAAATTGTTCCTTTATCCTTCCCATCCCTTCTCCTCTCTTCGTAGTATAGTGTTAATTTTTTTATATATTTTTTTTTATTTTGTTAATCTTTGTTTTTAATTTTTGTATAAAATTGTAAGATTCAATATGTCCATGTATTTATAATTTTCTCAAACTAAACGGTTCGGGTAGGTAGAAAGAAATTGCCTTAAGGCAATATGCCCGCCTTCATATGTATATATTATATTGTATATGTATATTAAGTGTCAAATAAATAAAAATAAATAAGTCAAGAGTTTAAGTGATTATTTTTAAAAACGCAATAAGAACAAATTTATAAAATTAGAAGTTAGCTTACAACAAGTCTTGCAGCTACTGAGCGCATGGACGGTTGAAATTCCAGACCCCATTTACTAAATTTAGATATTTGATAACATTTACATAATATGATAGCTAACATCACAAAAAGTCTTGCAGCTACAAAGCGCATCGACGAGTGGAATTTCAGAAACATAAGAATAAACAATATTTTGGGTTCGTCCAAATTTTTGTAGACAAGTCCTTCTTTAAAATGTTCTTCATCTTTGTTGTAGTCTGTTAACATAAGAATGATTTTAAAAAGTTTACAATAAAAAAAATATTATAAAAGATATTTAAAAAATATGTATACCTATGTATAACAATAACAACACGTAAGTACCTATCGATTATGAACGCTATCTTCATCTGTATATATCGAGACGGTATACTTAACTTCTGTATCTACCTCGGTATGTTCTACCTACTTGCTATGACCGCTGAAAATTAGTCTGCGTTCCTTGCGTCATTAACATTTAAAATAGTTCTTATTCATATTTTAAATAGGCTTCTTTGATAGAAAGTGCGATTATAAACACCAATAAATCCCAATTCAAGCAAAAAATGCTCGCTTGAACATGAATTTTGTATGACTTTTGGAAATCACCTAGACGGTACGCTTAACGATCGTCTGTATGTATCTACCGATCGACTACAAAGCCGGCTCCTTTAACGTCTCTATAGTAAAACAGATGAAAAAAATATAATAACGAAATTATTTTTTTCGAGTGATAACTTTCTAACGCCTAGATTTCTAATGCCTCTTATTTGTTAATAGGACAGAACCTAGCAACATTATTTTCACATCGAGGCGTTCGTTTTATTAAAGTGACAGTTATGTATTTATAGACTTTTAAGAAAAACAGTTCCAACCTCAAAACGATTAAAAACTTTAGTTAATCATAATTAAAGGAAAAATTTGCTCGGTGGAACAAAATTTTTGACACTTTTAATGCGTAGATAAACGTATCGAGGGGTTCTAGATCCGTCGGTATAAACCGGTGTACTTACATCAAAACTTGATAGTGGGGGGATATCGATAGTATATCTTTGTAGTCGGTCGGGAGAATTTTATCTTCAACTATGACGTAATATTGAAGTAGTGTATTATTAGCTCTTCAAACCAAACGAAACTATGACGGGAGATCGCTATCGACTGCAATTGATGCATTTGAGCAGAGCATTGACGAAAAAACGGCTGCAGACGAGGAAAGACACGACAAAGTAATTTTACGGCATGATAACGCTCAGCCACATGCTGCAAGACCAGTCAAGACAAGAAAACGAGACTAGGTATTTGAAGGAGATACGCACGCTCATTGTTTGCTTTATTGTTGAGTCGCCGCAATAGTGAACCAGTGGCTCAATTACAAATAACTATCGACGTGCTAATAAGCGACGTGATAACAATTTCTCACCAGGAGCTCAATCACAGATGGCTATCGACATGCTAAAAAACGTGCTAAGTATTTGAGCAATCACCACGAACAATCATGAACACGCTGAAGTTAAAGCGGTCGCGTTGCAAAACGCCATAGATAAGTTCCTGTGCGAGATTCAACCAATCCTCTTGAACTGACCGAAGTTGAATTTCGTTTTGCAACGCGACCGCTTTAACTTCAGCCTGTTCATGATTGTTCGTGGTGATCGCTCAAATACTTAGCACGTTTTTTAGCATGTCGATAGTTATCTGTGATTGAGCTCCAGGAGCTCAATCACAGATGGCTATCGACATGCTAAAAAACGTGCTAAGTATTTGAGCAATCACCACGAACAATCATGAACACGCTGAAGTTATCGCGGTCGCGTTACAAAACGAAATTCAACTTCGGTCAGTTCAAGAGGATTGGTTGAATCTCGCACACGCCTTCTTTCAATTTTTCTCGATGCATTTAGCCGGCGGTCGGCAAGCCAAATGTTAAGAAAAGCAGTCGCCATAGTAATTGTTTGTAACTTGAAAACGAAATAACAAACCGGCACGAGATTACACGCGTGTTGACTTTTTTGATTTGACGTTTGACCACGGACTACGGATACGGAACTTATCTATGGCGTTTTGCAATGCGACCGCTTTAACTTCAGCGTGTTCATGATTGTTCGTGGTGATCGCTCAAATACTTAGCACGTTTTTTAGCATGTCGATAGCCATCTGTGATTGAGCTCCTGGCATGGCTCATCTGTAGACGGTCTCCCTCCATCTGGGACGGTCTTGCGCTCTTCTGTAGGCATTCGTCGGTGATACTTCAGTGACTAAGTCGCTCCGTCTTGTCGGTTGACGTCCGCGCGACCTTGTCCCTTCAAAACTTCCTAGGAAAATAGTTTTCTCCAAACTATCAGAGTTCCCCCTGGAAATATGGGCAAAGAACTGCGCGATACTTTTCTCGCACACGGATGTAAGTCTTTCTCCTTTGTCCAGTTTCTGGAGCTCAATCACAGATAACTATCGACATGCTAAAAAACGTGCTAAGTATTTGAGCGATCACCACGAACAATCATGAACACGCTGAAGTTAAAGCGGTCGCGTTGCAAAACGCCATAGATAAGTTCCGTATCCGTAGTCCGTGGTCAAACGTCAAATCAAAAAAGTCAACACGCGTGTAATCTCGTGCCGGTTTGTTATTTCGTTTTCAAGTTACAAACAATTACTATGGCGACTGCTTTTCTTAACATTTGGCTTGCCGACCGCCGGCTAAATGCATCGAGAAAAATTGAAAGAAGGCGTGTGCGAGATTCAACCAATCCTCTTGAACTGACCGAAGTTGAATTTCGTTTTGCAACGCGACCGCGATAACTTCAGCGTGTTCATGATTGTTCGTGGTGATTGCTCAAATACTTAGCACGTTTTTTAGCATGTCGATAGCCATCTGTGATTGAGCTCCTGGAGCTCAATCACAGATGGCTATCGACATGCTAAAAAACGTGCTAAGTATTTGAGCAATCACCACGAACAATCATGAACACGCTGAAGTTAAAGCGGTCGCGTTGCAAAACGCCATAGATAAGTTCCTGTGCGAGATTCAACCAATCCTCTTGAACTGACCGAAGTTGAATTTCGTTTTGCAACGCGACCGCTTTAACTTCAGCGTGTTCATGATTGTTCGTGGTGATCGCTCAAATACTTAGCACGTTTTTTAGCATGTCCTTAGCCATCTGTGATTGAGCTCCAGGATTGTTTATTATATTTTTAAAACCTATTCCCATCAATGCATCACTGTAACTAAGAAGAGCTTCGCAATTGTGCCGCTAGGCGTAGTTTGACGTTTACAAAAAATAATATTTCTATTTGAATATTAATTGTTTTAAACTTTGTTGATCGATCACTCATAACCAAATGTTTACCAATGAAAAGCCACACAATCCTTTTTACAATGTTTATCAGAAAGGTTTTTACACGTTTTCACGACAAAAGTAGGCATTTTTGTTTCAATTGTAAACGTCACGCCTGGCTGGACGACGAAGAACGACTAAATGATCGTTAGGCATGACTGAGCGTTTGGGCATGAGTTAAGCGTCATCATTTTTGAGGGCTCGGGGCATGTCTGTGTGTAAACATTTCTTGTATACCCACAAACTGGCCATGCCTTTGTGGATTTTTTCGTTTACTATTCTTACTTAAAATAGGTATGTATTTCATTGCTATGTAATTATTCTTTTTTAATACTCTATTGAAAAAATAAAAATATAAAAAACACAGAAATAAGAATAGTCCGGAAGAAGCGTAGAATCATATTTGAATACATCGGACTGTGTCCAAAAATCCTCCCACTTTGCCCCGCTTTCACCGCGCGCATTCGTGAAGTCGCCACGTAATGTTGCCAGATGGGAAAAAATATAATCATAACACAAATGTAAGGTAAAAAAAACAATTGGTTTATTTCTCTAAAATTTTATTGTGCACGCGGAAACATTGATTGACACAACAGAGTAGATAAGTAAAGGGTCATTTAATAAGAGTAATTGAAATAATGAACTTTGAACTTGAAATATAAAACGAATTTTATTTTACATAAAACGGATATTTTTATATCATGTTAAATAATATTTGATGTTTTAAAGATAATGTCGGTCAAATGTCCACTACGGCGTTGTTTAATCCGAGGTCCAATTTTCATTAGTTTTCTCATCAGATTAGCAAAGTGGGGTAAAAAAATTACTACCCTGGCAACACTAACGAAATTTCCCTGTTTTCTTTGACAATCTGACAAATAGAAAAATAATTTAATTTTTAAGTAATGCATTTGCTACTTACACATGCATTCACTAATCACACATGAAATGTGATCCCATCCTGTTTCTTAAAGATCCCAGCAGTATTTCTACATTTTTAAACAACAGAACACGGCATAGTTGAATTCAAATCGGGAGTTGCGTACTGAGCGACGTCTACAAAGAAACTAATGGGTCAAAACGTAAAACTACTCTTTTAAGATTAGTTTAGTCGCCTTCTGTTTGATGCGCGTATGCGGTTTCTGGACTATTCTTAATTCTATGATAATAAAATAAAAATAAAAATATGTCAATCGGAATAGGATAATGAAGTGCTTGATGAAGATGTAGGGAGGTGTAAGGAGTCAGGAGGTTCCTTACGACGCGTTTTGATACTCTGATTCTCTCCATATTCCCAGAAAATTAAATAATATGAAACTAAAAAATCTTATGACAAAGAAAAAAAACAACAAAACTTATTGTTACAATTTACTACTAAAAATGAAAATTTCAGTGGTATGAAATTTAAAAACTTAAATTAATATAATCAAGATAGGTTCGGCTTACCTAGGAAGTACTCCTTTACCAGCAACCATTAAAAAACTTATTAAACTTTGAAAACAATCACAAAAACACACTAATATGGCAAAATTACTGGAGCTAAACAGTCAACGAACTGACGAAGTAACAATTATTACAACTGTCAAAACTTCCTTCTTTTCTATTTCTTGCACGGAGAAACTGAAATATGCATTTTATTGCCATAATATTTTTTTAAATACGTTTTTTTATTTGACATTTAATAGTGAAGCTGTGTAAAAACGGAAAAAATATTTTTTTTTAAATCAAAATAAACAGATTCAAATAAAAGCGTAATGTTTCAGTAATAATATTCCATAGAATTAAGAATAGTCCGAAAACCGCATACGCGCATCAAACAGAGATAATGTAGAACTATTACTAGGCATCAAACAGAAGGCGACTAAACTACTTTTAAAATGATAGTTTTACATTTTGACCCATTAGTTTCTTTGTAGACGTCGCTCAGTACGCAACTCGCAATTTGAATTAAACTATGCCGTGTTGTGTCGTTTGAAAGTGTAGAAATACTAATGGGATCTTAAAGAAACAGGATGGGATCATATTTCATGTGTAATTAGCAAATGTATGTGTAAGTAGCAAATGCATTACTTAAAAATTTAATTATTTTTCCATCTGTCAAATTGTCGAAGCAAACGAAATGGACATTTCGTTAGTGTTGCCAGGGTAGTAAAAAAAATTACCCTACTTTGCTCGTATAATAAGAGAAATAATGAAAATTGAACCTCGGATTAAACAACGTTGTGGTGGACATTTGGCCGACATTATCTTTAAAACATAAAACATTATTTAACATGATATAAAAATATCCGATTAAATTTGTTTTATATTTTAAGTTCAAAGTTCATAAATTCAGTTACTCTTATTAAATGACCCTTTACTTATCTACTCTGCTGTGTCAATCAATGTTTCCGAGTGCACAATAAAATTTTAGAAAAATAACAAATTGTATTTTTTTTTTACCTTTACTAGAGTCAGGTCAACACTTTCTTCAACTTGACAGCACTCCGCTTTTCCACCATTCTGGCTAAAAATATGCACCTTCTTGCCAACGATGCCAGAACAGTGTTGACCCCTTCACTTAGTATCAAATCTTTCTGTATTTGAGCAAAATATGAACGCATTTTGAACTCATGTATCTCAGCCCATGCCCAAGGCACTACTAAAACAAAGCAAGCTATCGATCCATCAGCCGTTTTACTTAAGTTACGGAATGGGAGAAGATGCGACGTTGTAGATGCGAAGTACTGAGCATTTAAAAACGTACCGGTTGTTTCCCACTCAGGTTCATTATATTTGAGGATAAATACAATAGTAAGAAGTGTATATGCAATCAATCTTCATTCATTAATTTTACTCATTTTTATTGGTGGTTTGATTGCAGATTCCTGAAGCTATACAAAAAGATAGACACAATGGAAGATGTGACAGTTTTCTTCTCCGTACAGAATTGGCACTTCAGCTACAAAAATACCACCAAACTTCTCAAGAAAATGTCCCCCGATGATAGGAAACTATACTCCTGTGATATGGACCAGATACATTGGATGGAATTCCTACGGTTTGAATATTTTGCTTATTATTTTTTAACACCCACATGCTTCTCACGTACTAGCAATATCATAAATATATACCTCATAGTACGATGAAAGCATTCACCCCTTTCCCGAAACTGTTCATAAAGACTCGAGTCTTTCTTCAGTTTCGCATATCAATATCAATTTTTTTTAAAACTAATTAAGCGAAAATTTTTTTTTTTTTTACAATCAGACCGCGAAAATAAAAAAACAAATAAACTTTAAAAACTTTCATTGTACCCCTCACTGCAGTATTCAGTTTCTGATCAATCAAATACACATGGTCAGCACAATCACCTTTTTCTAATTTCCCAGTATGACAGTGGAGGAATACAGTGTTAGTTCCAATTTCAACGCTTATCACGTTCATGGTTTACGTCTTCGTTCTAATTCTCAAGGCACTCTCTTAATACCCATCCACAATTCCTCTTTCTTCTCTAACTCATATAGTGTCCATGCGTCTCCACTGTGGAATCATCTCCCATCCACCATCAATGCTACAGTATCTCTGTTTAAATCACGTCTGAAGAAACGTCTCCTTTTTCTTCCTTAATCTCTCCTCCTTTCCTCTTTCCTCTTTATTCCCTTTTCCCATTGAGTAATAGTATTGATTTAAGGTAATTAATATACAAATACAATAATTTATATTTTAGTCAATCTTTAGCTTTTTTACTTTTGTTTTCTATTGAATATGTTTTGCAACTTGAATGATGAAAATAAAACTTTTATTTTATTGGTTGGTTGGAAGAAAATTCCATTTGGCGATAAGCCCGCCAATGTACAATTAACATTATGCAGAAAAAGTTTAATAAATATTAAAAAACTGATTTTTAAAAATGATTTTTTTTTGTCATCATTAATGGTAAATATGTACAAACATTTTATTTATGGTTTTCCATATTCTATTCTTGTGTAATATAAATTTATTTATGACACATTACGTATATTGATAATTATAAGTTTAAGATCGTTTTTAGTCTATTTATAAGTACCTATTACATTATAAATTAATTACTTAATATTGTTCTGTATTTACTATTTTTTTTCTCATGTATCTCTATAATAATGTATAAACTTATGTGTACGTATATGTATGTGCATATATGTGTCTATATATATGTACATGCATGTATGTATGTGTGTGTGTGTGTATGTATGCATATGGGTGGGTATGTTTTTATATGTGAATTCATTAAATATTTTTCTATGTACCCATATACCTATGTTGGTACATTTCCTTTATTTTACTTATTATTGTATCTATTAGTTATTCTTATGTTATCTTTAATTTTAACTAAATGCACATACTTATGTTTCACTGCTGCACTCAAATGTATTTCTAATATATGTAAAAGCCCGTAGGGCGTGTAAATTAATAAATAAAATAAAATAACCTTATTATTTTATATGACTGTAGATTTCAATAAATCCAACACATTTTCAGTAATTAAACATGGATTCAGAAGTGATCAAAAAGTCAAAATTGACTGTTTAATTTAAAAAGTAACTAAAAAAAGTCAAACCGGTAAAAAAGAAAACATCGTAAACATAAAGATGTCTTTGGATGAAAATATTTGCACATTTCGACTACACGTAATTTACCATAAGTAGTTAATATTACTGCAGAAGAATGATTTCATGCCATTGAATACTGATCGTGCTATTTCTATTCTGCATCTAATTTCCTTATCCCGATCCAGATCAGAAGTGATTTGACTGCCAAGGTATTTAAAGTTAGTCACTCTCTCGATTGTTTGACCATTTATTCACAATACAGCATTATTGTGAGGGTTTCGGCTAAACACTATCATCAGAAATCATTCTTCTGCAGTGATAGTCTTAATTTAAAACTGAGACAGAGGATGGTCAAGTGCTATGTGTGGTCAATACTGCTCTACGGGGTTGAAACATGGACTCTCAAGGTGAACTCCATGAACCGATTAGAGGCTTTTGAAATGTGGCTTCACCGGAGAATGCTGAAAATCCCGTGGACAGATTTAGTGACCTACGTGGAGGTGTTGAGACGAGCCAGTGCCGAAAAAGAACTACTGTCCTCAATAAAACAGAGAAAACTCGCATATCTGGGCCATATCATGCGCGGAAGCAAATATGCGCTTCTACAGCTGATTATGATGGGAAAGATCGAGGGAAAGCGTGGGGTTGGAAGGCGACAGATGTCCTGGCTGAGAAACATCCGCGACTGGATGGGAGTGCGCAGGGTCGAGGCGCTGTTCCAGTTGGCGCAGGACCGGAATGCCTACTCTAGAGTGATCGCCAACGTGAGGGAGACCTGATATGGCACAGAAAGAAGAAGAAGTTAATATTATCTTCAGATACAATAATCATCACATTGCGAAGATCCTATGCGCATATTATAATCATTCATGATCAATAAATACTGTAAAAATTCTCGAATACTGTTGTGTGAATATGTGTTTTTTTTCCTTCCAGAACTTATTTCCTCGGAGTAAGAAGATATTTACTGAAAGAAGATGATTCTACGATCCCGGCAGCGAAAAAGAAATATTTTAGGTGACTTTAACATATTAATTATTTATGCTTTATAAAGTTAGTTTATTTATTCATTATTCCTAACCGCTGAGAGAGCTTTTATAGGATTTTAAGTTGTATCGTATGAGCTGACACCCATGAATATTAAATTAATGTAAATTTTACGTCCAAAACCCTCTTGTACGACGTTCGCAAAGTCGAAGGATTTACTTCTCACAAATTTATATTCAAATCTGTTTTTAGCTTTTACCCTAATATAAAACACCTGTTTTACCAATGTTGGTTTAGAATTGTTTTTTTTTTAATTATGTTAATTTTTCATTTTAAACATCGCATAGATAGCTCAGAAATTCTGATGGTGTAGGTCTGTTCGTACCCTATAACTATCTTCGACAAAGACAGCGTCGATTGTTTTACCTACCACGATTCAGAACCAATCTGCCAATGGTTATGCCGGTTGGTAGAGCAATCTTGCTACTTAATCGCATCATCTCGGATGTCGACATATTTTACGACAGTGGGCCTTCCCTTAGGAAAGCACTTTCTAACTTTTAATTTTTCTTTTTACATTTTATTATATTATTTTAATAACATAACTATCTACTATAATTTGTGAACTATTATTGTATTTAGAATGAATTGGGTCTTCTTTATGTAAGGTTCTATATCAATTAATAAAAATCTCTAACTGGGGTAGGAGCTCCAACCCTCGACTACCAAAATCCAACATTATACAATTTTCCGGAGCACTGAACTTTCTAATTGATGTATTAGATTTAAGTTATATTAAACAAAATAAATTAAACTTTGATTCTTATTCTTTCAGGTTGTACTTACTCCACCGTGCATTTCAGTTTGTCTTATTTCTCCTGACAATTAATGGACTCTACAAGACTGTGAAATTTATCAAGAGACTACGCTCTCTTTAATGCGTGCCAAAAGTTTAGCATTAAAATGGTGTAAAGCGTAAAGCTATGGTTTCCTAGAGAGCGGTGCCGTCATATAGCGGCCGTCGTGTAGAGGTGGATGATGTCATTAAAAAGTTGTCTGTACGAACCCAGAACAGCGCAGGTTTCTTAGAGAGAGAGCGTTGATTGCGAGCAGAACATCAAACAGCGATGACGTCATTTTTTTTTTTTTTTTAAAGTTTTATTCATTTTAACAAATAAATAACATACATAATTGTATTTTTGTTCCCGCAAAGCCGAAGCTTGTCTGCGGGTTACATTACATTTTTTTTTTAAAATTTATAAGTAAGTACATAGTTTAATAATAATTGAAGAATAAAATATATTTATACACTTAAGTTTCACTTGCTGTTTAATAATTTTTTGACTATTTTTTTTAATGAAATTAGGTTTTTTTCTTCACGATTTTTGGCTGGTATTAAATTGCACAGTTTTGGTACTACACTACCCATTGTTCTGTCACCATAGTAGTTTTTCTATCGTGGTACCATCAGCTGCTGTGCCGATACTTGTCGGGTCATGATCTGGTGGTTTATTTTGGATTTAAAATTGCAATCGAGGAAATGAAATTTGCGGGACAGCCGTTACAAAACAGTGTAGAGATGTTTTCTCTCGTGTAGCAGTGAGCATTTTTGTGTCTGAAAATGAGTTCAAATTTGATTTAAATTTAAATTTGAAACAGATCAAAAATAATTGTTTGAATTATGAATGTTTTTTTAATTTCCGACTTCTCAATTGCACACTTCTTCTCTTCTTTCTTTTTCCACATCCGCTCCTAAGTGGAGCAAGTGGACATCATCCAGGAGACCCTATCGCCAGCCAGCACTCCGACCCCCCTTAGTTCCGCCGAATAAAGTCGAAAGATCGTCATCGAAGGCCTTCCGGGACGGCTTGAGCACGCAGGTCTAAAGAGGCAACTTGGGTTTAAGTTCTCCTGAGGCATGCGCAGCGCGTGTCCAAGCCAGGTCCACCGCTGCATCCTCAAGACGCTCGCTATAGGAGGCTGCTGCGTCCGTTATCGGACTTCAATGTTAGTTATAAAATTGAACCACCTTATATCTAATATTCGCCTCAAGCACTTACTCTTAAAACTCAGAAGTTTGGTGCTCTGAGCTTTGGTAAGGTGCCAAGATTCATACTGGTATTATACAAGAGTTGAATAAACGGCATTTCGTTTTGACCGAGTATAGACTATAGTCTTTAAAATATAGCTTGATTAGAATGAAAGCTGTTAAACTAATTTCATCAGTGATGGGAAATTAATGATCACTGATCAAATCGATTTTATCAGTTATATCATGCAATCATGAAACTCTGTTTCCGAAAATTGATATAAAAAACGCAAAAACAAGCCTGTTATAGTGTGTTCAACACAATTATTCACCAAAAAATGAGACATTTATACTTTTTTCATGAACAACATCAAATGAATAATTTTTTTATTCGATCAATTTGTCCATCTCTAACGTTTTTGCAAAATGATGCAACCTTGTAAGAACGTCGTTAATAATTAGGTTTATTTTAGTTTTCTTTTAGTTTTAAAGCTGATTTCATATATTAATGTTGATTTATGTTTCAAGCATTGTATTAAAAAAATAAATTAACACGCCAGATACAAATGATTTTTCGTGTGTCAATATAAATAACTCTTTTGACGTTACTACAAAGTTATGTCGTCACTTTTTCTGACAACTGTCATTCTAATCATGTTACATTTTAAGAACTATAGAGTTCCCGACAACACGCAACATGTTAAAATTTGTATGTCAATTGCAAACTCTGTAGCATAATGTTGAAATAGTTTTTGACTTCCAATGACTTCTCAGTAGGTCTCAGTTTTATAAAAATAAATTATTCAATTCAGGTTAAACACTGCTCTTTTTAAGTCGACATCTCTGGTCTTCAATAATATGTCCGTTTTTTTACGCTCACCGCATCACGGCATATTATGACCGATAAATAACGGCGCCGCTTTCTTAGGAAACCATGGCTTAAAAGTAACATAACCAACAAAACTAGGAATTAGGATACATCAACTGTTCATTCATCAATTTCTCAAAATCGAATGTTTTTTTTCTATTTAAAAAAGATGACTTTATCCGACATAGCTAAAACGAACTTTTTAATTCTCATTGAGCCAAAAGTTTAGCGTTTACAATGGCGTTTAGCAAAATAGTAACATAACCTACAAAAACAAGGAATTATATATCACCATACTGTGTATTCATTGATTTCTTAATGACTTCTTAGTCTAATCTTGTTTTTCTATTTGAAGATATAACTATACTTTTTAACTATGCCGAAATGTCCATTCTCTTGACGATTGAGCTAAAATTTTAGCCATCAAAGAGGCGGTCAAAGCAAGTTTGACATAACCTACAAAAACAGGGATGTAGAACACATCATTCAACTGTCTATGGACACGATTTTTAAAAATATTTTAATACTTGAGCAGAATGAAGGCAAGGAAGCCAATTACCCACGAATCAATACGCCATCATGCGTCATTGTGTTCAGTGATCTTTTGTTACTTCCAGATCTAATTCTATTCACGATAGCAAAAACTACAGTTAGAAAATTGTTTGGAATTTTTCGCACATTCTATGAAAAATAGGCAGGGATTATAATATAAGAAAGTGGTATTTAAGTTATAGGGGTATGCCAATGTATAAAGAAATGAGGTTTCTGTGAAAAAATATTTTGTTAAAAAAAATTATAACATTTAAATAAAAATCAAACGAGACTTTTTGTAAAATTTTACATACTTTTTAAAATAAATACATTATAAACTTGATTGTTCAAACTCATTTACTCCTTCAACAATGTTTGAGTATGTCCAAATGCTCGCAGACTGGCTGGATTTCCTCCCTAGGGAGTTATTCATGTTAAAATTTATTTCAACAGAGAGGGAAAACATTATTGAGAAGGGAATATGGACGTCTAGGCATTTACAGGGCTTATGACCTGTCATTGGCTGGTTTATTTATAAGTTCATAAATACATTGTTACAAAATGGCACAAAAAATACTCTGGAAAATTCTGCTTGTACTAGGAGTAGGCTCAGTATATGAAGGGTTGGCAAACCAGAAATATTAGTATGCCTAATGTTGCAATCGGTTCCTATTTGGGCAAATTCCTGTTCTAAGAAACCGATTGGTTTAAGTGGCCGCTTTACACACTGAGTAATACTCACCATTTTGCTCGTGTTTCAACATCCATATTTCCTCAACTCTTCCATCTGTTGACTTTAGTGAAGTAAAGTAAGTATTTACTTTTTAATATTATTATAAAATACATAATTTCCTGCCTTAGAACGGGGAAGCTATCCCTAGTTAGGCAGTTTAGATGAACCAACAGCAAAAATAAAAAATATGTATGTTTACTTTTACTACTTAATCAATTTGTTGTATAAATAATTACTTGTAAATTGCTGTAATAAATATGTAAAAAAAAAAAAAAAAAAGAGCTGAAACCTTTATTATGTGGGTGAGGTTCATCTGGCTGAACCAAATCTTTGTGTGTCAGTGGCAAATTGACCTTGGCCGGCGATTCGCCATTTACATAATATGATATCTAACATCACAAAAAGTCTTGCAGTTTCAAAACGCATCGACAAATGGAATTTCAACAACATAAGAATGATTTTAAAAAGTTAATAATAAAAAATATAAAAAAAACGCAATAATAATACATTGAGCAAAGAACTAGTAAGTATGGCAATTAAGTGAACATGTAACAGCACAAAAAGTAAAACATAATAAAACTAAACAAAGATAGCATTCCTTTACTTATTATTAAGGTTAACCAGACAATAGACGATACTCAAACTCAAACTCGTCCCTGTTTTATTTTGGTATGCAGTAAACAGGACCTATAATACTACTAAAGATGTCAACGTTGGTGGGAAAATGAATTCTCATGCGGATGCGGGGCGAGAAATTGCGAGGGGCGAAGCCCTAGGGCTTCTACGATATTATTTAGCGAGTGGACTATATTTTAATTTGAATGAAATAAGTTAATATCCTCAATATGCGGTATGCAGTGTCAATCAGTCACAACTCCGATCGATTGTGGAATAATCTACCCACTAATGTTAGAGACGCCCCCTTCTTTATTTACATTTAAGTCAATATTGAAATGTCACAATCTAAATATTTGGCGGCCTCCGTGGTATAGTGGTCAAGACGCTTGACTCACAGACGGAAGGTTCCGGGTTCGATTCCCGGTGAGAACACAAAAATTAAATGTGATTTTTCTCAAGCCTGGGTGTTCTGTGATGTAATTCACCACTGTAATTGGGCCTCCTGGCCTGTTGTGGTGCAAAAATAAAAATAAAATAAAATAAATTGTTTTTTATCCTTCTTCTTTCCTTCCCATCCCCTCTCCTCTCTTCATAATATAGTGTTAATTTTTTTGTGTTTTTTATTTTCTTAATCTTTGTTTTTAATTTTCGACTAAAATTGTAAGATTCAATATGTCCATGTGCTTGTAATTTTCTCAAACTGAACGGTTTGGGTAGGTAGGAAGAAATTGTCTCAAGGCAATATGCCCGCCCTTATATGTATATAAACCGTATATGTATATAGTGTTAAATAAAAATAAATAAATGAGATGGATTAGGAATGGATGCCACTAACCTGGTTCGTTCTTGATGGAATTGCGGTGGTCCGACTGGTCAATTGCGAGTGGCACCAACACTAGGACAGGCCCCCGATCCGGAGCTGAACACTGGTGGTTGGTGGCAACAAAGTCTATGATGCGGCACACATTCAACAAAATAAACGCGCAATTCACTACACGAGGTCTTAATGTGGCGGATGATCAAAGGATACTGAGGTGGGAAGTGAACAGTGGCTGTGGGTAAAGGATGTTGATTTGTGACAATAAACATTGTCAACAATGCATACCCACATAATTCGCAACCAGACGTGATGGCTCAGTTGTTACAATGTGTGGTTTAAAATAAAGCGCATGTCTAAACTCTAAGTCGTTTATTTTGGTAAAAAGTACAAAATAAAAATGGACGGAATAAACAAAACATTCTTAAATAGTAAAAATATTGATACAGGTATCGTATAGTAGTACAATTTTAACAAAATGGCGATATATATCATACAGATATGTATTTCATATTAAAATTTTAACAGTTTTATTTCAAAACTTGTTGAAAATTACATAAAAAGGCCACTTGTCAGTCTGAAAGTGATAAACATTTAAAATATTTCAAAAATTATCAATTTACAATATTCATAAAAACAAATACATTAGAATATTTTTTTTAAATGGAATGCATGTCTTCAAGAACACTTTGATTAAAGTGCATGAAAAATATTATCTTTTTCCATAAATTCAATGGTTCAAAATTAATATTTGTACCTCAGAAGAAGACGAATGCAAATCAAAAATACCATAAAATTACATTTCGATTTTTGTATACATTTTATGATCATGATTTTGAAGAAATATAAGTCTTACAATGAAAGAACCAATGTATTAAAATACTTTTACTTTAAATTATCAGAAATCACTTAGAGAAAGTAGATTCTTTGGGTTTTTTTTTAATTCTTGACGTTAGGATTCGCATCCGTCTGCCTTTAAAGAACATATATCTTTTAGTACATATTTGAACATTTGATATTTTTGTGATAGTACAAATTTGGAAATTCATATCCCTATAAATCGGAATATTCTCTTACATAATTAGATAGTACAAATTTTAAATAAATATTTTGAAGAGATTAAAAATTATAAAATCTTTTGTTGTATAATAATTCTGTGCAGGATCACATTGAATGAAATATTTCAAAACACCATAATTTTTTAACCAAATGAGATAATTTAAATCTATAAAGATCTTTTAGTGCAAAATAATTTTGTGATATTACAAAATTTAAAAATTTATTATTCAACGATATTAACTGGTTTGAAAATTCATCATTTTATGATATTATTGGGTGTTGACATAAAGAGCTGTCAGTTTTTTTCCAAATGAAGAAACAAGAAACAATTTTTTTTCTTCCAAATTATTCAATAATCCATAACATCCCCGCCGTACACTGCGCAAATATCGCGAGCAGCTCTGGCAGCTTCCTTCCCTCAATTTAACACAAAAAAGAACGGGTGTCGAAAATGCCCACTCGTGTCTGCTTGACATTCCATTTTGAAGGCTTGTAATCGAATAAAATAATATATGTAACGTAAAAACAAACAAAATACAAGATAGAGCAGAATTTTTTATTTAAATGACGTGTAACTTTTATCATTTTGTTTTATGTTTGGTGCTCATATTAAAATTTGGAAAAAAAATAACACAACTTATAGTAACACCAAATACGAAATTGAAAGTTCATCCTTTTACAATATTACAAATTCATAAATTCAATCTAAAGATAAATAATTTTATACAATTCTTAATTTTGTGATATTGCAAATAATCTGAAAAATTTAAAACTTATTCACTTTATATTACACTAGAAGACCAGACAGACGTTGTCCTGCCTGAACGTTGGCTTGCCTGCTATTACCTTGGAAAAAGACTTTTCATAGATAAGTAGGTACCTAGGTACTTGTTTATGGTTCAATTCCAAAACATAAAAGAATTCATTTTCAAATATAGAATGCTTTTTGCAAATGTCAAACTCCGCTCTTCTCCCCAACAGGGGTGCTTATTGATGAATGCGACTTTCAAAAATGTATTGAATGTCAGTTAATACTATTTTAGTATTACCAAAAATCTAGTAAAAAGAAATAAACTATAAGGAATGTAAGAAAGGATTCCGATTGGAATCCATAAAAAATGAATGTTGTTTGTAAACATTCAAAAACAAACTTTTTTAAACACAAAAAAACAACGTCCTTTCATTTTTTGTATATGCATTCTCGTCTAATGCAGGTCGATGAAAAAAATATTTATGCTTTTAACTTTGCTTTTACAGATTTGATTGAAAATTTTAATATCTACGGACACGCGCAGCTCAAAGATCTACATTTCGCTGAAAACCGCACGTAAATCAGTTAAGCCGTTTGGGAGTTCAATGACATACCACATACAGAAGAATTATATATATATATATAGATATAAATTTATCGTTTTTTGATAATCTAAATTATACAAAATTCATGATTTTGCAATGTTACAAACTTAAAAAACAATTCATTCCTTTAAGATATTATAAATATGAAAAATCATTTTTGGTAATTGTACAAATCTGGCAAGGCACCATACAGACAAGCATTTATACAAATATGCCAAAAACAACATTTCCAATATAAATTATTTATGATTTGACAGAAAGTGCTCACAATATGTATATAGTTTTTAAATTATTTTTTTACAATATAATAAAAACAATAACGCTCCAACGAAATAAAAAAGTTAAAATTAACAATTTTATTAATATTTTTGGAATGAACCATGATATGGAGTCATGGAAAAAGAATTAAAAAATATTTATTTTTTTAAATGTCTTATGACCTGTAATTAGCTGGTTTAACCCTTTATAGGAAACATATTTTGTCAACGATATTTTGAGTCTATCCAAATTTTTGTACTGGATTCAACCCCCTAGAGTTAATATATTGATACTAAATCCATTTGTCAGGACACTAATTATGTTGTTTTAATAAGTGTCCTGACGAAGAGACAGGTAAGTCTTCAAACCGGAAGAAATAGAAAAGTCAGTAAGTGGTTATAAACAAATATTTAACAACATTTAGTAAAATGTTTGACCACAAAGTTAATGATTTAAATCATCATCATTCCCTTTCCGCACCGAATGGTGCATAGGGCACTGCATCGGTAAACCAATCGCATTGACCGTTTTTTGTTACATGAAGGTAAGACGATCAGTCTTACGCTTCAGGTACCAGTCCAGGGACTGTGAAATATTCCAGTGTAAAACCACCCTTTTAAATAAATATTTCATGTCAACCATGTCGGGAATCGAACCCGAGACCTCTCGCATAGTAGGCAAACTTGCTAACCATTACATCACGAGGCCGACCTAAAGCTTTAAATATTGATAATATTGTATATTAACAACTTGCAAGGGGGTTGAATCCAGTTCTTGTCTACAAAAGTTTGTATAGATTCAAAATATTGTTGACAAAACCACCTGGTCCATGAAGAAGTATAGAAATTGAAACATTTTCAGGCGTTGCCTAATATGCAGGTGAAATAATTCAATTAAATGAATCTCACCCGCATAAATAACGGTTTCAGCTCTTTAACTTCACAAACATCAACAGATGAAAGAATTGAATGAATATAAATATTCAAATATGGGCAGAATGGTGAATGTTACACAGTGTGTAAAGTGGCCACTTAAACCAGCCAATGCCATGTCATAAGCCCTGCAGATGCCTAGACTTCTGTATTACCTTCTCTAAAATGTTCTTTACCTCTGTTGTAATGTTAATATTAACAGCTCCCCAGGGAGTTGAATCCAGTACTTGATCATCAAAATATTGTTGATTTTTTATTAAGTCTTTTGGACCGTTGATATTTTAATAAGTTATGATTATAAATTTTATTTCATCATCATAGGATCTCTATAGTCCTTAAAATATAGCTTGATTAAAATGACAGCTGTCAAACTAATGTCACTAATGATGGGAAATTACAAATCACTGATCAAATTGATTTTATCAGTTTTTACATGCAAACATGAAACTCTGTTTCCGAAAATTTATACAAAAACGCAAAAACAAGCCTATTATAGTCCCTAGACAATTATTCACCAAAAAAAAAGACATTTATACTTTCCATAAACATCACATGAATTATTTTTTATTCAATCAATTTTCATTGATCAATTCGTCCCATCTCTTTTTGCAAAATGATGTAACCTTGTTAGAACGTCGTTAATAATTAGGTTTATATTAGTTTTTTTTTGTTTTAAAGCTGATTTTATACATTTTGATTTATATGTCAAGCATTGTATAAAAAAAAATCATTAACATGCCAGATACAAATGATTTTTCGTGTGTCAATATAAATCACAACTTTTTTTTATGGACAACATTAAATGAATTATTTTTTTATTCGATCGATTTACATTGATCAATTCGTCCCATTTCCAACATTTTTGCAAAATGATGTAACTTTGTAAGAACGTTGTTAATAATTAGGTTTATTTGAGTTTTTTTTGTTTGTTTTATAGCTGATTTTATATAATTATGTTGATTTATACGTCAATCATTGTATTTAAAAAATAAATAAACACGCAAGATACTAATGATTTTTCGTGTGTCAATATAAATCACTCCTTAGATGTTACTACAAAGTTGTGTCGTCACTTTTGCTGACAACCGTCATTCTAATCAAGCTATATTTTAAGGACTACAGGATTGGACATGCGTAAAAGATAAAGTTCTCCATTATACTAAACATTAAAAATAACCATACGATATATTGCGGAGATACTAAATTAAGTTCCCATTTTATGGACGGAGTCTGTAAATAAGAAATCTTAATACACGGACATTGCATTTGCTATTTTAAAACACTCACGATCAAAGCGAACGTAGACAGAATTGAGTTAGTGCCCTTGTGTACATACTGTTCGTTTGATCAAGATTTCACTAGTGTCACGTGAACACAAAGTACACAAATAAACATTATTTATTTATTATTATAAAGAGTAAAAAAACTTAGCTTAATATAACATCCCTAAAATATCTATGTAGGTATATCAAAAGATCTATTTTGAGAAGTCGAGGTTGGAGATTCCCTAATTCTGAAATACAAAAATTAAATATTAAATGTCAAAATAGGTTTTAAAAATTATTATTTACACGCAATTTTACATTATTATTTTTTCAAAACATTTTTCAAATTATTATTTTTTTTACAGGACTCACCGAGCCAATTAATATGGCTTGTCGGTAAAGATCCTTTACATTTAAACATATGATAACACTACATAGTTGTATAATAATAACTACTAACTTAAATACAAGGAGCGAAAAAAAAAGTAAATATAATTTATGTTTTCAAATAATATTTAGAAAAATGTAGAAAATGAAAAAATAAGTATATGATATCGCAATTATAAGAAAAAAATAAATCCATAACCGGAACACCAAAATTTAAAATAGAAGTGTGTACATGATTAATTACATTACTAAAATGTGTCATTAATTTTGAAGATATTTTTTTAATTGACTTGAATTTATTATCTTATATTTCACTTAAAGATTCTTCTCATCGTTTCTTTGAATCCCTTAAATTAAATATGTGTATATTTATGTTTTTCCTTTTTTTAAAATGTTATTACTATTTTATTTTTACATCTGAGCATGTTTTTCATTCTTTATTTTAATTCTTAACTTTTAATTACTTTTACAAATTTTCTTCATTTTTAATATTATTTCCATTTGTAAATACTAACTACAAACTACAAACTTTAAAATAACTTTTTTTACTTAAATTTTAATTTTTAAACAACTTTCATTTATGTTTTTCTTTTCCTTCTCTTTTTTGTACTTGAATTAATAACCTTACATTTAATTACTTAATAATATGGAAATTTCACTGGTCCATTAGAGTTAAGTCTAACTGTGTAAAATATAAAACTTTGTAACTGTACTGTATGTTTTCTAAATAAAATGAAATAAATAAATAAAATAATTAATAGGCACAAAGCATTTTTTATATATTTTTTTTATTTATTTACAATTTTAAAAAACCGGTTAGGGTTACATTAGAAATTTAATATTGTCTAGTCATTTTATGTTTCGTCTAGTCTAGTTAGTTCAGTCATCGTGTGCTTTTTCAGATTGATTTTAAATTTGTCTCCAGTAAAAGTTTTCAAGTAGTAAGGTAAGTCGTTGTAGTGTTTAAGACCATTATGTAGTATTTTTGACTGTCCTGTGTTTGTCTTTGCCTTTTCAATATGATAGTGTTGTTGTTGTCTGGTGTTATATTTGTGTATGTCAGCATTTTTGACTAATATTATGTCGTCGTCTTGTATGTTTCCCAGTGTTATTTTGAGCACAATTTTTAAGGTCTCAATTTTAGTCAAGTAGTTTATGTCAAACTGGTGTGTTTTTTGTACAGGTCAGTCGTAGAGGTCAGGTAGGGTAGGTGGGATTGCCCTGAACTATTATCTCTCATCAACTTCAGGGTGCCTGGAAGAATGACTAGACAGGTGCCACCGTTTTGTAGCAACAATTCGCGGACGGTGTATACTTGTAATGCCGTATTAAACAGACTTCATGAACTCGGCAATAGTTATTCCCACGATATATTTAGTGTAGGGTATTGTTCCTATAGAACAAACCTTTTGAACTTTTTCAAAGATGGTGAATAGTAATTATATTTATTTATTCGTGCATTTCATAATATATACAGTTTTTTGTTCACTTTGCCCCGCTGTAGGAAACAGTACTTATGATTTTCTTGTTGTAAACTTTCTACTGAATATGCTGTATAATTTTTAGGTTAATTTTTTTAGTATAAATCTTGTATAATTTTTAGGTTTATTTTTTTTTATAAATCTTGGGCATCAGGAAATTTATATTTAAAAAAAATAAAAAAATATTGAGCCAAATATGTTAGAATTATAAATGTTTGTAAAAGGCAGATTAGCCGTTTATGTTAATAAAATAAAATAACTTCAAAAACATTTAAGTTTGTAAGTGAAAATTCTTGATGGAAGTTCATTGTAATTTATTATATAAATAAAACACGAGTCATACTTTAATCCACAAATTTGGAATATCCAGTGACCGGTTTCATCGCTTTCGCGACATCTTCGAGACTGGTATCTTTATTAAAGAGTTAAATGTATTTATACAAAACAGAGGTAAGGATAGATAATTCAAAGTTATATGTAAGTAAATTAAATAAAGTTATTTTTATCTTAAGGATCATTGTCAAAAATTTTTCTTTGGGTTAACTAATGAGTTGATATAATGCTATTTTAATGAGTTTAAGTAATGAATTTACTTACATATAACTTTGAATTATCTATCCTTACCTCTGTTTTGTATAAATACATTTAACTCTTTAATAAAGATACCAGTCTCGAAGATGTCGCGAAAGCGATGAAACCGGTCATTGGATATTCCAAATTTGTGGATTAAAGTATCACTCGTGTTTTATTTATATAATAAAAAATAAAATAACTTCTAATAATATTTCTATTGCCAAATTTTTAAAAATTCTGCATCGTAATTTATTGATGTAAAGACTTTATTCTTCCTAAACATGCGTCAACTGCATGTCCCTATTTAGTCAAATGTCAAAATAAGACACTCAAACAAAATGGTATATTACACTGCACCTACTTTAAATTTAGTTTGAGACAATAATTTACACATTTTTTTATTTACCTCGATTTTATTCTCCATTCACGCGGCGGCGCGCGGCTTGTTATCTTTTAACAGATCGAATGAGTTTAAAAAAATTTTCAACGTAAAACCGGGGTTACAAAAACGTAAAAAACGTTAATTGGGGAGAATATTTGAATAAGAATTTATGGAAAAAAAAAAATTTTCCGTGTAAAAAGCGGGAAAAAGTAAAATCGAGAAACGTAAAAATGAGGTTTTACTGTATATATATATATATATATATATATCAGAGGCGTGCGGTGAGGTTTTTGATTATGGAAGCAATTAGTATATAAGTAATTGGTACATAATAATTTACACTGCCCTTAAGAAATTAAAGATAAACTAAACACTTATATGATTAGAAATAATAGCAGTAATTTCACATATCTAGTAATAAATAAAAGGAGGGTGAGTGCCGGGAGCAGGGTGAACGGTGCACTAAAATCTACTTTGGCAAACAAATGTTTATCGCAGGAGGCTAAACTAGCAGTTCACAACGGAGTTCTAGTTCCAACTCTAATGTATGGGAGCGAAGTATGGAATTGGAAAAATAATGATGAAAGTAGGTTGAATGCTGTCGAAATGCGATCCCTCAGGCGAACGTGTGGTAAAACGATGTATGATAGGTGCACAAATGTCGAGATCCGTGAAGTGTGTAAGGCTGAGACATGCATTATTGACAGAATCAAGAAAGGGGTGCTGCGTTGGTTTGGACATGTAGAGCGAATGGACAGCGAAAGAACGACTAAAAGGATCTACGATGCAAATGTTTGATGGATGCAGAAAACGAGGAAGACCGAGAAAGACATGGCACGATCAAGTCCATCAAATACTTGAAGATGGACATGTCAAAAGTAGGAATAATCGGCGTGCTTGCATAAGAAGATGTATGAATGTAGAGGAAGCGAGGTCTGTATGCCAAGATAGAGTGTTATGGCGTTCTATCCTCTCTGCCTACCCCTACGGAGAAACGGCGTGATGGTTTGTTGTTGTTGTTGTTGTTAGTAATAAATTGAAATAAAAAATCTACCAAATTCACTATATTTACTATTATAAATAACTGCGAGTATTTTGTGGCGTTCTATTTAATTTGACTAAAATGCAGTGAAACCAAAATTGATATTATCTCGTTAAAAAACTTGACTTTTCAACGAAAAAAAAATGGTCATTATTTGAACCCGAAAAATAAAAATATGTAATGGATTACAAACTTTTTTCTTATAACAAATCAACATTATATTGATATAATGTTTAAATTGAATTCTCAATTCTATTTTGTATTCCTACTCAACCACAAAATATTAATTATATATTCAGCGCCAAAATACCGAAATCGCATCTGCTGCGCGGCGCGGCGTTACGTTCGCATCGCATCTAAACTACATGGCAAAAAACGTATTGGTGTGTTTCGGTTGCTTCCGTTGCCTAATGAGAATTGAAGTCTGCGCCTGCGCCCGGACTGCGCGTTCAGTACGGCGCTGGAACGGAATTTCGAATTTGCTTCCACCGCGATCGATTTTAAATTGATACCCAGCCAGCCGGTAGCAAGTACTCGCCGATCAGTACGCGCATAACAGCGCTGGTGAACGGATGTGTTAGTGGTTGCGTTGCTATTAAACATTTTTTTATAAAACAATTGTAAAATTCTTCCGCAATTTATGGCGATTATAAATAAAATTATTATTACATTATTTGTTTATAGTAATCTAAATGTTAGGTATTATGACTGATAATTAATTTATTAATTATGATATTTTGTAAACATTATTTGGCTAAATTTAGGGGAACCAATGGTTCCATGCGTTCTATGAGCGGACCGCGCATGATATACATATATAAGATAATTTTAATTACCTGTTTGTACAGACAGCAGTGGAGTGGGGTTAGGTTAGTTCTCAGCCCACTGGCATTGTGGACACGGTACTGTGCGGAGTGGTAGGACGCGACCCGGCCAGAGAATGGGTCGTCGAAGCGTTCAGCGACGCCATAGTGCCCATCTAGAGTAAGTTAAGTCATTTTGAGCCATTTCAGTCGCCCGCGATAATCTTTCTCATTGTAATACTAAATAAGTTAGATTTACCCTGAGGTGCGCCAAATCCTCCAATTTGGTCAGGTCCGATAGCTCTATGTAGAGACTGTACACCAGGAGCCAGCCGTAGCAGCCGACGACGATGAAGACTATCCAGACCAGCAGCATGATGATGTTGTAGCCAAAGATAAGGTCGTTGACGATGCACGAAAAGACGAAGGCGAAGAACCGAAAGAGAATGAACACAGCGAAGCAATAGATCCACGGCATTATCTTCTTCTCGTGTTCCTGGAAATACAGAGAAAAATAACGAGATATATTTTATTTATGTATTATTTTACAGTTTATAAACATATACAATAAATAGGCTAGGCTTTGTTATCAGAACAACAAGAGAGTTTAACCCTTAGACTGCTAAACAACGATATATCGTTGTTGTTAATCCCTATCATAAAGTTTTAACTAGACTGATGCTGACGTCATAATCCCCAAAAGGGTAAATGAATTCGGGAACTGCTTGTTGCACTTAACCGTCAGTGGTATAAAACATTTTCAAAACATGAAAATTACTTATTCGACGGGTTATTATTCAGTTTCGTACTTATTTCAGCCCTACGGAAAATTTAATACAAAAAATGTTTTCTTACGCGCGGTAAAAATTCGAACATCAAATTGTACAGCAAAGTTTCTTGAAAATTAATAAAAAATAATATAAAATATTTTAATAAAAATGAACTACTTTGAACGGCGTCACTTGTTCATATGAATCATCCAAGATATATTTTACTCATATTTTGTTTAGCATGCATTGATGGAAGTGGTAGGTTTGATAATAAGGGCATTTTGCCCCGCAATCAACAAAAAAACCATCATAATACTGTCGTTTCAATAATAACTATTAAAACAATGCGCCTTTAGATTGCTGTGCGAGATCATTTTTGTTTGTTTTTATTTTCGATTAAGAAAGGGTTTACAACCGCTGTACGAGAATGTGTTGCGGGCGGCACAAGCTGTCTATCTTGCTCACTCCACTGGGCTTGAATTAGATATTTATGAAATGGAAGATTTTTCTTGGAATTGCTATTAATTTTTAAAACAGTAGTGTGTTTGGAAAACAACGTATTCGATAAAATATTTTTAAAATGTATTAATAATAAGATTTCTGATTAGATTCTTGAAAAACTGCGTAGCAGCGTAAGGGTTAAGTTTGTTGATGCATTAAAAATATTATACATGACCCTAGTAAGAAGCCAGTTAGAATATGGGTCCTCATTATGTTACCCATATAAACAGTGTGGAGAAGGTCCAACACAAGTTTTTGAGATTTACGAATTTCAAATTAAACATTCCAATTGAAGAGCTTAACTATAAATGTTTAATGAAGCAGTTAAAATTAATACGTATTAGTAATAGAAGGGAAATTTCAGATTTAGTTCTGCTTTTCAAGTTATTAAATAATGTTCTAGACAGTCCCGAACTTTTAAATTGTGTGTATTTTTATGTGAGACAGCGTGGGACGAGACGAAAAAGTGATACAATATAAATAAAATTTCCCAATATTTAGGGAAAAAATCGTATGCATTTTATGCAAATTCAAATTGTGTTTTTAAGATTGAGTACCTACATAAAATTATTTAAAAATAAAAAAATAATTCAATTAACTAACTAACCATCACGCCATTTCCCCAGAGGGGTAGGCAGAGAGGATAGAACGCCACACCACTCTGTCCTGGCACACTTCCTTTGCTTCCTTCACATTCATACATCTTCTCATGCACGCACGTCGATTATTCCGACTTTTCACATGACCACTTTCAAGAATTTGTTGTACTTGATCATGCCATGTCTTTCTCGGCCTTCCTCGACTTCTACAACCAGACACATTCGCATCATAAATCTTTTTAGCCGTTCTTTCATCATTCATTCGCTCCACATGACCGAACCATCGCAAAAGACCTTTCTTAATTTTGTCGATAATGCTTAACTCAGCCTTGCATTCTGCTCTAATTTCGACATTAGGGCACCTATCATACATTGTTTTTCCGCACATTCGCCTGAGGGATCGCATTTCAACAGCATTCAGTCTACTTTCGTCCCTTTTTTTCCAACTCCATGCTTCGCTTCCATACATTAGGGTTGGTACCAGAACTCCATTATGAACTGCTAATTTAGCCTCTTGCGATAGACACTTATTTGCTACGACAGACTTTAAGGCACCATTAACTCTGTTACCGGCACTAACCCTCCTTTCAATATCCTTGTCCATATTTCCATCTCTAGTAAACATACTACCCAGATATACAAATTCTTCGACCTGTTTCAAACTATCTCCATTTACTACAATCTTACATTCAGTCATAGTTACATTTCTTTCAAAGACCATGACGTTCGACTTTTGCACATTCATTAGCAAATCACTCTCCTTGCACACTTCGTAAACCTTTGTAACCAAGGATTGCAGTTCCTCTTCGCTGTCAGCTAGGAGGACTGCGTCATCGGCGTACAGAAGGCAACTGACAGTAAGATTACTCATTTTCGCTCCCACATCCATACTTTTCAATTCTCTCATACATTTATCCATGTATATGTTGAATAACTACGGTGACATTACACATCCCTGTTTGACTCCTTTAGGGATGTCAAACCAGGAAGTTAATGACCCATTTACCCTTACACACGCTACACTATCTTTGTACAAGGAAGCAATAGCGCGGACAAGGTTGTCACTCACTCCATACTCCGATAGAACCATCCATAATTTTTTCCTATCAACTCGATCAAATGCTTTTTGCAAATCAACAAAAGCGCAAAAAAGCTTCTGGTTTTTCGCCAAAAACTTTTCTGTCATATTGCGTAATGCAAATATTTGATCCATACATCCTCTACCATTCATAAATCCACTCTGTACATCCCATACTTTCTCCTTGGTCACGTTTCTTACTCTTTCTATCAGTATTCTTCCATACATTTTGCCGACAGCGCTCAGAAGACTGATAGCTCTGTAATTCCCACACTCCACCTTAGAACCATTTCCCTTGTATAACGGCATAACAACTGCCCTCCTCCAATCAGGTGGAGTCCTTTCCTCCTTGAGACACAAGTTAAAAAGTTTATGTAGCCATGTGAGAATTAATTTGCCACCCGACTTAATAAACTCTGCTGCAATACAGTCATACCCTTGCGCTTTACCATTCCGCATACATTTGACAACGCTGATAATTTCTTTCATACTAATCTGACTTACCTCATCATTTGCGTTCAGACACACCTCGGATAATGTCGATACATCGGCACCGCCCGAGTTACCAGTGTGCGATTCATAAACTTCCTCAAAGTATTCCTTCAATTAAATAATAATAATAATTCAATTAAATCTTTGGTAAATATGAATAATACCCAATTTTGACAATTCTTACTATTTTTATGCAGTATATTTAGTATAGTCTTGTACAATAATGATATTTTAATGAAATTTCATTTTTTCCATACATTTTTCATTTCCTCACTTTGAAGTTTTCCTCAGTTTTACACTTTTTTGTTGCTCCCTTGAAAAACGTAAAACAGTATTTACTTGTCACAATTTACTTGTCTAATCAACATTAAAGGCTGTAAGTGTGGTAAAAACTCCTTAGTTTAAATAAGAACAAAATTTTGGCATTTTAAAAGGCTGAGCTTTCAAAATTGCACCATATAAAATAAAAATAAAAACATTTGATTAAAAAAATATACATACTCAAGAGTTTTTTAAAACTAAAATATAACGACGGTGGAAAGGAAAACTTCCTAAGCGACATGTAGCATCTTTGCAGAAGAGCCAATTAAAGATATTTTTTTAATTAATACAAATTTAAAATTATTATTAAAAAAAAAAACTTTCATTGGCTCTTCTGTAAAGTTGGCTACATGCTGCTTAGGAACTTTTCCTTTCTGGCGTCGATAATTACTTTCCAACCAACAGATTACACCTCTTGAAATTCAGACTAAACTCAGAAAAATTTTAATATTAATATCTGCCAGTTGACGGCATTTAAATTTTGCTAAAAACGTACTAAAGAAATTAAATGCTTACAAAAAAAAAATTCTTCCATAAAAATAAATAAAACAAACATAAATGCCACAAATGAGGGTTTGAACTTAAAAATGTTAATTAATTTGATTTTTTAAAGGCATAATTTTACGAAAAATACCATCAAATTTGTGTTATTCAAAATGCGTTTATTTTTTTATAAAAACCAATATTTAAGTTTATTTCTTTAGACTTAGACTTAGCTGTTCAATCCATTATCTTCAAATAATTGGAACAAATTTCAACAATGTTTGATTACGTCCAAATGCTTGCAGACTGGCTGGATTTCCTCCCTAGGGAGTTGTTCATATTTAAATTTATTTCAACCTCAGCCGGATGAATCTCACCCACGTGATAAAGGTTTCAGCTCTTTTACTTTACAAAAGTCAACAGATGGAAGAGTTGAGGAAATGCGGATGTTCAAACATGGGCAGAATGGTGAATGTTACACAGTGTGTAAAGTGGCCACTTAAACCAGCCAATGACAGGTCATAAGCCCTGTAAATGCCTAGACTTCCGTATTCCCTTCTCAAGAATGTTTTCCCTCTCTGTTGAAATAAATTTGAATAGGAACAAATTTTAATTAAATACTTTTTTATGTGGGTACCAACGTACGTAAGTATAGTGGAAATTTCAAGAGGCGTAATCTGCCATGTAATGAGGAATTCCAGCCCAACCCGGAATTAAATTTTAAAAATGTTTTCGTGTACACGTGAATATTTAAAAATTTTGGAGTAGGATGAAATATCTCAAAAACGCACGCAAAAATAAATAAAAAATGTCAAAAATAGTATTCATTTTAAAATCGTAAATAATGACGTCACTCCTTATATCTACGCGTAGTATTTTCGGTTTCCGCTTTAAAGCCCCCGCAACACGAAACGAAAAAAAAGAGTATAATTTGACATTTCAACCAGAGATTATGTCAACTTTTTAGGTTTTTCTCAATCGAAACGTTCGTAAAAACAACCATAACATAGAAATGAGCAAATTAAGATCAACTAAATGAAGTAATCAAAGCAATATTCCATAGATTCTTGTCAGGTAGGTGAAAGTAAGAACGCCAACCGTTTCATGACGTCACTACTGAAAAGTGACACACTGATTACAGTCATTTGGCGCGGTATTTGATAAATGTAACTTTAAAAAATCATATCTTTGTAAATAACACACAAAAAAAATAATATTTTTGCTTAGTTAAATAGTACGCTAATAAAAAATAAATAAATTAGAAAACAGTGGAATTCCTCATTCTAATTTAATTTAGTTTGTTGTGAGTTGTGCTGTATTGTGAGTGGCATGCAGATGCTGTGCTTTAAAAAAAAAGATGGCAAAACATATCAATGACATGACAGAAAAAGCGTAATTAGTGATGCTGCGATTATACCTTGAACTTTCTTCTCCCAGTAGCTGTGGAGCACTGTGCGATACAGAAATATGAATATAACGACGGTGAATGAAAGTGACAATGTTTTATATAAAAATTGAAAAGCATTTTCAGGCAATGCCTAGTAGGTGAAATAATTGAGTCACCCACATCATTAACGGTTATTAGGATACACAGTAAAACCTCGTTTTTACGTTCTTCAATTATACGTTTTCCCGCTTTTTACGCCGAAATGTTCAGATCTCTTTTTTTTCCATACATTCTAATTCGAAGATTCCCCCCAATTAACATTTTTCACAATCCCGGTTTTACGTTGAAAATTTTTCGAAACTCATTCGATGTGTGAAAAAGCGCCGAGCCGCGCGCCGCCGCGTTTGCCCAAAATAGAGGATAAAAGCAAGGTAAATTAAAAAAGGGTAAATTATCATCTCAAACAAAATTCAAAGTGGGTGCAGTGTAATTGACCTTTTTGTTTAAGTGTCTAATTTTCTGAAAGGCTATTCTGCATTGCATTTTTCAAGCAAATACAATCTTAGTGACGTTCCAATATCCTTTGGCGTTAGTTTTTCATTACATACTTAAATGTTTTTTGAACAAAAATACTATATTTACCAAATTGTGACACGCAGTTGAGGCATGTTTAGGCCGAATAAAGTCTTTACATATTTATTTATTTATTATATACATACGGCCTAAGCCAATTACAACAGTTACATGAAGAAACATAAATGCAAGAAACTGAACAAAAAGAACATAAAACTATTTAGCAAAGACAAACAAGGGCAAAACAATAATTGTATACAATATATTCATAAAAACGAAAGATCTAAGACTTCGAGCTAAACCATGCCAATCCAACTTCATCCCACACTGTTTAGTTGCAAAGAGATCTACGAAAAGCCGGAAGATCTATCCCAAAGAAGGAACAAATAAACATGAATCGTGCCGTATTAGGGGCGTGGCCAATGGAATGACCGTTCTTGCGGGAATTCAAAATTACAAATTTAAAAGTATTTTTTTTGCTACTAATAATTAGCAAAACATTTCTTTTTTTACTTGACAGTATTTTATAGACCTTCATTACTTTAGAAATGTAAAAAAAAACCTGATATTTCCATATTATATTTTTATGCAGTGCCATTTTTCCATACATTTTTTATTTCCTCACTTTAATGTTTTCCTCAGTTTAAACTGTTTTCTTGTTGCTACCTTGAAAAACGTAACAAGGGGTTTTACTGTATCTCTTATATTAGGATTTTTAGAAACTTGATTAAATACACAATCGGCATCAACCCGATGCGTGTACATCTAACACACTGTATTTTATGTATTAGGCGTTAACATAAGTTGTGTCCGATTTTTTCTAAATTTAAAAATGAGCATCAAAAATAAAACAAGGTGGTAAGGTTAACTTTTGTCTACTTGCAATTCCATTTCAAAGGCTTGTAATCAAATAAAATAATATATGTAATGTAAAAGCAAACACAATATCTTATAGTGCAGAAAATTTTCATAAGAATGAGAACCTTAACCATTTTTTTTAACTTTTGGTGACACAATTTATGTTAATAATACTCGGGATTTTTATGCTTTTGTACGGCTGTAAAAATCTGAAAAATTCAAGTATGATATGTATGCGAATATTATTCAGTAGCGTTCACAGGTGGACTGGACAATATTGTCTTGTCCCAGCATCGGATCTATTGTCCTAGAGATAGACAAGCAGGCTCTCTCCACAGGATAATGGATTATCCCCACCACCGCGCACATCCGTATTATCCTTGTGTGAACACACACGGACAGGACATGGGGACAATAGGCACTTGCTAAGAGCGTGCATTTTATTTCGTCCTACAACGATTCCAATACATCTTGGTATATTAAAAAAAAAAAAATTTGCCGAACGCGCTTGTAATGCGAGTTTTCGTGTATTCATTTTTGCAGCATTTTGCGTGTGGGCTACGGTCTAATTGTTCAATTGTCCTGTCTTGCGTGGTTGAGGCTGTTCATTGTGCTGGGATAGGACAATATGATCCAGTATGTTGTATTGTCCTCGTGTGAACCCTGCTTTAATTTGATATTTGAGTGAAGATTACCTTCCGAAGTGCGTTGATCAGCATTATACTCGTGACAAACACGCAGCAGGCGCCAATCAGAGAAAATAGGGAAAATACTATCAGAGTATTTCGCACTGGAAACAGAAAAAATGTATTATTTATACATATAAAAGACGGCGCATACTTAAATCTACAAATTTGGAATAAGCAGTCTCAGTGTTGAAATCCTGGTTATGAACCCTGGTATCTGTTAGCTAAATGCTGGACCCTCAATAAAGATGAAGGTTCGCTTTTCAGTTTCAGTGCTGCAGAGCAGCGTTTATTTAATAATTTAAAATACATATAACAATTTGTTACCTACTATAGTCCTTAAAATAAAGCTTGATTAGAATGACAGTTGTCAGCAAAAGTGACGACATAACTTTGTAGTAACATCTTAGGAGTGACTTATATTGACATACGAAAAATCATTCGCATCTGGCATGTTAATTTATTGTTTTAATACAATGCTTGACATATAAATCAACATAAATGTATAAAATCAGATTTAAAACTAAAATAAACCTAATTATTAACGACGAACTAACAAGGTTACAACATTTTGCAAAAATGTTAGAGATGGGACAAATTGATAAATGTAGATTGATCTAATAAAAAAATAATTCATGTGATGCTGTTCATGAAAAAAGTATAAATGTCTTATTTTTGGTGAATAATTGTCTTAAACACACTATAATAGGCTTGTTTTTGCGTTTTTATACTCTCCACAACTTAGTTTGTCAGGAAGTTCTTCCCGGGGTTGGATGAGAAGGAGGCAGTGTTTAGTTGCAATGAATGACCTCTGAGATGGCGGTTTTCATTCATAGTGAACATTGATTTCAACTTGGGCACATTATATTGCTCAGTTAAGATCAAGTCACCACGCTGCCTGCGCTCCCAGTGAACTTAACCCGAGCTCCCTTAAGCGGTCCTCGTATGATTTATTTCTTAGAGAAACTACCATTTTAGTCGCATGTTTAGTTTTACATGCATTAATTATCTTCAGCGCCTCTATCGTATGGAACTGACGGATGTTTTGACTCACTGTTATTTGAACTCATGGCCTGTTTGACATATTTTCATAGTCATAGCAAGTAAATGTACATAATTAGTTAAAAATAGTTTGTTACCATGGATGTTCCCAACGTAGACGAACTCAAATGATATGATGTAGTAGCCGTAATGAGTTGATCCAGGAGCCGCCATCCCAAGGCAGTATATATCGAATATTGACTCCGCTAT
The DNA here is from genome assembly GCF_059751315.1 of Micrasema longulum. NCBI lineage: Eukaryota > Metazoa > Arthropoda > Insecta > Trichoptera > Brachycentridae > Micrasema > Micrasema longulum. The sequence goes on from NW_028279244.1 coordinate 111,834, forward strand.
TGTGAACAATGCCATGAACTGAAATCAAATTATAAAATGTACAAACTACAAAATTTAAATAAACATACAATTTTCAAATGTTCAGTTTGCCCCGGGAATAGTGGGACAATTAAATAAACTAATTTTCGAGAGCAGCGCTTTTTAATATCGATTTTTAATTTGTCTCTCATATGATTCTTCAAATAGTCACACTTAGTGATTGTGGTCATTTACTTTAGTCGAACAGTTGAAAATTGCGTAAGTTGCATAAGCCGAAAGTCACATAGGTCGTAAGTCGCCTAGGTCGTAAGTAGCATAGGTCATAAGATGCCTAAGTCGTAAATCTCATAAGTCAAAAGTAGCACAGGTCATTAGTCGGATAACGTCGTTGCGCCAGCAATATCTGCTAAGCAACACTTTATATAGGCCAAGATAAGTAAAGCATTATTAAAAACTTGGTCTATATAAAAATCCTCAATATTTGCTTAATACCCTCATAAAATATTAGCACTATTATGCACCTATATCAATAAACAGCCATTATTGTTAATATATGAGGAAACTTTGTAAATATTTAAGTTAGCTTGATAATGTCTTAAGAAGACAAAACGCGTCACATTATAAAATAAATCCAATAAAAGTATTGTATTTCGGATACCTAACTAAATTTTAATATGGAATTCTATCTGCATATCCAATAAACAAAATGAACTACTTTGAACTCACAAGTTCTTTAGGATCAACCAATGATAGAGTGTGGCAATTTATTTTTGGTTTACGGGAAGTCAATCCACAAATCAGCAGAACTCACGGTATAGAACTTGTGACGTCACAGGCGGAATAATTACAAAACTTAAAAAATCACAGCGCTGTATACAATTTTTTTTTGTTGTATTGTTTGACAGTTTCCTCACATTGAAAGCATCCACCACATACCCAAATCTGTTTTAAAGACTAAATGTTTTTCTTCAGATTCACTCATGAAATCTAGCAATTTTTTTTTTCATTGCGAATTGATTATATTTCTTCATCTACTAACCAAATTCAGTAAGGAAAAGCACGAACAAATATTTACATTTACAACTTTCAATGTCCCTTTCACTGTCGCTCTAAAACCCCCCCTCATCGTCCACAAGGTAGGGACAAGGGGAAGTATAAATAAATAAATAAATCCATCACCCAGTTCAAACCCTTTTATGTCGACAGTGATAGGAAACGTTAGTATCTACTCTCTGGAGCACCAGAACGCCCCCAGGTGACCCTAAATTCCTTACAGTACAAATGAACAATTTTGGGGCAATTTTCTTTCAGTTCAATTCGTTGTTGCAGTACGAAAATGGATGCAGCAAACTCTGTTAAAGCCGTTCTTTGTGCATTAATAATAAAAATAATAATAATAATAATAATGTTTGGATAATTTATATAGCGCTATTTTTGTGAAAATCACCTCAAGGGCGCTGTACAATAAATAAATATCCCAACACGTCTTGCAGCTACAGAGCGCATGGACGGTTGGGATTCTAGTTCCTCGTCTCCAATTATGATATATATAAGCTAGATAATAGAACGTCTTGCAGCTACAGAGCGCATGGACAATAAGAAATCTAGCAGGGGCTATAAATAGGGATTTACATTTTTATTTTTAAATTTTTTATTTGACAATGAAGTTTAGAGTTTAAGTGATATTTTAAAAACGAAATAAAAAGCAGATTTATATAATTAGAATTTAGATAACAACAAGTCTCGCAGCTACTGAGCGCATGGACGGTTGAAATTCTAGACCCCAGTTACTAAATTTAGATGGTTGATATTGTTTTTAATGCAATGTTTTTTGCTAATATTATTGTAAATGTGTTTGTTCTCTCATCAAATAAATAGATAGATTATACTCACAAGGGTAAAGAAACCTGTGAGCAGAGACCCTCTCTGTATGTCCAATACAAAAGCATCGTGTAGTATGGGTTTCTGGTACCACGGGATCCGGATGGATCGCATAGACTTACTAGATTTCAGGTTTGTAGACGATCTAAAAACAAGAAAAGTTTGAAGAAGAAGAAGTTAGATTACAACAAGTCTTGCAGCTACTGAGCGCATGGACGGTTGGAATTCTAGACTAAATTTAGTTAATTCTAGACCCATTGACTAAATTTAGATATTTGATAGTTGGTAAAATTTACCTATTGAAGCTAGATGTATAGTATAATGAAGGACGCAACAACTTTTTTGCTAATCTTTGCTTTTAATTTTTGTATAAAATTGTAAGATTCAATATGTCCATGTACTTCTGGCCCCTAAGCTATACAACTTTTTAAGCAAGGACATATTGGCAAACAAAATGAAAAACAATATTTTCAAAGCTAGAGTACATAAATGGATTGCTAAAAAGACTAGACAGGAAGCTGAGGAATATGTTTTATATATAAGAATATAATTTTAGTTTCGTGAAAATTCTTTTTCGTTTTATTGATGTAGGTATGTTTTTAACTTTTTATTTCTTTTGAATTTTTACAAAATTGATGTGAAATTATGTATAAAATAAATAATACACTGACACTCCGGAACGTGCCTGTGGCCAGTGGAGTGGCTACATCTATAAATAAAAAAAAAAATATATTGAATGTACCTATTGTATAAACATTTTTGCTAACTATGTATTTGTATTTTATATTAGATTAAATAAATAAATAAAATTTATAATTTTCTCAAACTGAACGGTTTGGGTAGGTTGCAAGGGCGGGCAAATTGCCTTAAGGCAATATGCCCGCCCTTATATGTATATAAACTGTCAAATAAATAAACTTTCTGAACGTATTTTTTACATTTTTGACGAACGTTTGTGTGAGGTAAGATACTTCTATCATTTTTTATGTTATGTATTTATGAATAAACGTATGTCCACTTTCCGAATTTTGACAAGTCCATCTTCAAGAATTTGTTGAATTTGGGCATGCCATATCTTTCTCATGCCATTCAATGGCATGAAATCATTCTTCTGCAGTGATAAATACAGAGGATGGTATATATGCGCTTCTACAGCTAATCATGTTGGGAAGAGCGAGGGAAAGCGTGGAGTTGGAAGTCGACAGATATCCTGGGTGAGAAACATTCGCGACCGGACGGGAGTGCCTAATCTAGAGTGATCGCCAGCGTCGGAGGGACACAACAAAAGAAGTACATAACTTATAAGGCTGTTAAAATCAAAAATAAAATCCTCCAAGTCAGAGAAACGAAGTATGAGTAATAATAAATACTTCAATGTTTTATATTAAAAATGTTTTAAACTTACTTTCCAGTGTAATGGGAATATACAGAAGGTGTCGACCGATAGGTCGACGGAGTTTTTCGCCCGTAATTCATTATTGTAAGCTAGAAAAACAAATAAAACAAATTGGTTACACCCACTTTGAATTAGTCATAACTTAAACACAAAGTATTCGCATTAGACAAATAGATTGTCTTATATTAACACCAGATTGTATTGCACAAACGTTTTATTGATAAACTTACGAAATTACTTGGCTTTATTACTGGAAAATCGAAAAGTTATTCAGAAAATGACAGATATTACAAAGGCGTGGTAGTGTTTTCGACAGTTTTCGTGTTTTGTTATGTTGTTAAGAAGTGTTGCCATTTAAAATAAAACACTTGTGCTGTCTGTTTAAAACCCGAGTAAAAAAGAACTGGTTATATTCTTACTTTGAAATGTCAACAAGTTTTTTGTATACGTATATTTTTACATTGGGTTCGGTTGGAAATTAGGGCAAGTAGGTACCCCCAAAAACGGTTTGTATTATTATCTTGAAATATGGGTAATTCATTTTAGCAAAAATAAAAAAATACTCATCCCAGTAAAATAATTTGTATTCTTCTAATACGAAAAAGAGGGATGTTGATTCTTCATAAAAACAAGTTTTTACTAACTATGCACAATTTACATAATATAAATTGCGAAATATTACAATACGCTACAATCCCTCACGCCGTTTCCCCGTAACGGTAGGCAGAAAGGATAGGATAACACCACTCTGTCTTTGCATACAGATCTCGCTTCATCTACAAACGATTGCGTAGATAAATCATTTGTTTACTAAAATGTTTGAATATTTAAAAACGGCGACATTTAATTAATAAGAAAGTATTACTATATTTATCATCATCATGTTTTTATGAGAATGTAAAGCTTTTTTTGCTTCAGGTACCCTACCCTGTACATGAAGTATAGAAAAAATGTAGGAAAAGATCTTTAAATTTAAAAAAAATCATCGTGCCCTTGCGTTATTTTCAAATGACTTAAATTATTGTTATTCATTACATTCATTTAGAATAATTATTTTTTATTGTAAAGTATCGTTTACACTAGCGTGGATAATACAATAGTTGGGACAATATTAATTGTCTTGTCCCAGCTCCGTGAACAACCTCGATCGCGCAAAACAGAACATTGGGACAGTACGAACATTCGTTTGCAGTTTATACGTGAGCATTGCGAAAATGAATACACGACGGCTCTAAGTGAGTTCATGAAATACATTATATACCTACCTACCTATTTATTTTGCCATTTGCTGCCATTTTCGGAAGAAACATGCATGGGAGTGACACGCACGCATTGAGTAAACCGCTATTGTCATAAGGTCCTGTCCGTGCGCGTTCACACGAGAACAATGTGGCCGCGTGTGGTGGTGGAAATAATCATTGTTCCGCGGAGATAGCGTGCCCGTCTATCTCCGTGACAATGTCTTGGAACAATGTCCTCTCCTAAAACTTGCTGTTTACATGTACGTGGACAATTGTGGTGTCTAGGGACAGAACAATACTGTATAATACTGATTTTAAGGTATTTTCAAAAACTTATTTATTCATTTAATAAAATTATCATAACCAATAGAATGATAGGTAGGTTGGTAGGTAGATGTAACGAAAATGTTCGATTACTAATAATCATCATCGTCATCGTCAGAATAAGCAATAATTGACAACAATTACTATAACCATCATTCCACTTTCTGCACCCAATGGTGTACAAGGCACCGCATTGGTAAATCAAATGCAGCGTATTTCGATCATCTGTTACGTGAAGGTAGGGTGATCAGTGTTACGCCTCAGGTGCCTGTTCAGGAACAACGATTCCAGTTTAAACAATCCTTTGAAATCAATATTTAACGTCCACCCTGCCAGGAATCGAACCCAGGACCTAAAGAATGGTTGGCGAACAAAAATGTTACAAAATCGAACGTTTCGATAGCACGAAGAATCGATTAATCGGTTCCATTTTAGAAACAGGTTACACATCACTATCCACCAGTAACTGACAGATCGAAAATCGAGGACTTTTTGTTCGTAAAATCGTCCACTAAAAACGAGTGTAATGTGTATTCCTTTTGCATTGTAACAATCAACAAAAAATCATTTCTATTTGTACTTTCGCGCTTCTAGTCTTGAAATGAATTAAGCTTTCCCGCGGTCGCATTTGCTAGTTATTCGGATTTTTGCATGGAGCTGTCCGCTGTGTTATTGCGCGATGGATTCGGAAAACAATGTTAAAAACCTACCCTCAAATGGAATCAAACAAGAATCTATTGAAAATGAAGAAAATCCCGCGCAAGGAGGCGAACCAATGTTGCAAACCCGTCCTCTTTTCAAGAAGCTCTTCGAATATTCAAACGAGAAAAAGACTTCAATCGTTTCGGGTTCCAAAACATCTGAAGACGAATGTCAAAGCGGCGCCGCGGAGGACAATTTTCAACTGGCCGTCTGTAAATCTGAACCCGTCGATTTTGAAGGAGAAAACAGCAATGGTTCGCAGGGAGATACTTTACTAAATAATATTGAATGTATTAAAAATGAATTGCCCGAGGAATTTGATGAAATAGAAGTGAAGCAGGAGCCAGGCGATCTATCTGAAGATGATTACCAGGTACTACTAAGTTTTTAAGTGTTACCATCATTGACATATTTATTTATTTACTAACGGACATTGTCCATTTATACAATTTATAGGGTTTAAATATTACAATAAAAGAATTTCGTGACAATTGTTTTGCCTTGTTAGGGCATTTTCAAACAAATGTGAAGATTAGATGGATTTGTTCAGTAGACTCAAATCAGTGTTTGATTTCTTATATTATAAGTTTAAATATGGAGTTCTACAAAATAAACACCAAATCAATCAATAATCATAAATATATCAGTTGAAAAAATACAAAAATTAATTATAAAAGTTGTTTTGAAAAATCCGTCTACTTTTCCCACTGTTCAATTATTTAAAAAATTTAAGGTTTTAGATATAAAATTGCTATATAAAAAGAATTGTTTGCTTCAAATACATAAAGATAAAATAAATAGTAGTATTTCTAGGTCTCAAAACGTAAGTACTCGACCTAGAACAGGTGGTAATATCTTAATTCCTAAATTAAAAATAACTACTGCACAACATCATTATACTTACAAAGGAAAATTTTTCTTTAATGAAATGAACAAAGATAATAAAAAGTACAGTCAGGAATACAATATATTTAAGAAAGAAGTAAAAAAATACATCTATAATTCTTCTTTATGTAACACTGATTGAAAACATCGTTAATATCTTTTTTGTAAATTATTTACGTTATTTAAAAAATATTATTGATTAAAATAAAATAATCTATTGTAAGACGTCACTCCCCATTATGTACACAAGAATTGTTTATTTCTTTTACGTAATGGGAAACGTTAATGTAAATATATGTTTTTGATTATTGTAAAAAATTGAATTTAGTTGTAATATTGTATTTGAATTTGATATTAATAATTTTTTTTTTTTTAAATATGTTTCTAGTGGTGATAGTTTTTTAAAAATATTTTTTTTAATGGGAGTTTTTTTTTATATTTTTTTATATAGGAGTTGCTTTATTATTTTATTTACCTTGCTTATAATATACAAGGTTTATATTTCAAAAGTGGATTTTTCTGCAATTAAATTTCTTTAAATTGATCTAAACTGTTGTGATCAGGAGGGATATACTAATGTGGGCCAATCAGGAACTTCTCAGCATTTGCTTATGTGGAGAGGAAACCACTCAAAACTCTTCAGGAGAAGCCGGCCTGTTGGCAGCAGTCAACAGGCCTTCCGTTCCACTAGAGGAGTGTTCGGCATTTTGTTCCCTACTTTGGTTTATTTTTACCAATTGCCTGAACTATATTGACCACGTATGATAGTGGTGATAGTAATCATGTTTATTTTCACGTTTCAGAATATCCAGCATGTTAATTCTTTAGACAGTTCTTTGGAACGTGTCTCTCCCGTGGGTCAGAGAAGTTCCAAATCCCCGAGACAGAAGAAGGGCAGAACCAAAACCAGGTCCAAGGAAAAAGAGTGGAGCGTAGAACTTGACATACCGCAGGAAATCAAGATCGGCGTTCCCGATAGGAGGCACACCGTTCAACGCATATCCGAAGAAGAAGCCTCGAGGTAATCATGCTTTGTTCAATCACCTTCGTCATACCCTCATCCGCATCTGATGGAGCATAGGGCGTTGTGTTGGTACTCCAAATGAGAGGTAAAAGTGCCAATGAGAAGAAAAGTCTCAATACTCATTCAATTCATTCTAATTGGACCAAAAATATATATATATTTTTTTTAAAAGAAATATTTGCTTTCTTATGATTTACCCAAATATTTAATTTTTGAGGGCCATTTTCAACGAGTTGTAAATAACTCACTATTAGAAAATGGGAATCAAGTTGGGGTAGAGTAGGATTCGATCCGAGACACTGGCCACAGGACCACAACCCGATTTATTACCCATTGCAAATAAAAGAAAATATTTATTTAAGTACGGTTTAATACTCAATTTGTTGCAACAGAAGGAAAACATTTTTGAGAAGGGAATGTGGAGTCTAGGCATTTTTAGGGCTTATTTTTTTTAATTTATTTATTTAACTTTTTGTACATAATGTTATTTGTACATTGGCGAGCTTATTGCCAAATGGCAATTTCTTCAAAAAGAATAGTTTTGTTTTTATAATTCAAGTTACAGAACATATTCAGTGGAAAAAAAAATATTAAAAAGTTAAAAATATATAAAAATAGAAATAAACGTATTTGTTTATAAATTACCTTAAATGAAAACTATCACTCAGTGGGAAAAAGAAAAAAAGAGGAAAGAGGAAAAAGGAAAGGAGGAAAGATTAAGGAAGAGAAAGGAGATGTTTCTTCAGATGTGATTTAAGCAGAGATAATGTAGTAACATCTTTGATGGTGGATGGGAGATGATTCCACAGTCGCGCCGCATGGACACTATATGAGTTAGAGAAGAAAGAGGAATTGTGGATGGGTATTAAGAGAGTGCCTTGAGAATTAGAACGAATTAGAGCTTATTACCTGTCGTTGGCTGGTTCAAGTGGCCATTCACCATTCTGCCTTCAATTGTATAACTGCACACGTTAAAAACATAAAAACCTAATTTAAAAAAAAGTAGACCCGCTAAGGGGGTTTAAAATATTTATAATTTAAAAAAATAAACAAAACATTAATTATAAAAAATAAATAAACCTTACGTGAAAAAAAAGCTTTCTTGTATATTACACCAAATATGCTACTAAAAATATACAAAACCTATATTTATATATTTTAAAGAAACAAACAGTCGACAATGATATAATAACATTAAAAAAAAATACAGTTTAAAGACAGACCAGCAAAGTTTCTAAATAAAAATCATACACATTATTAAATTGTGTTACAACAAAAGGATGTGTTTATGTGTATTTGTATGAGAGTAAGTGTATATGTGTGTTTATGTGTATTATTGTGGGAGTAAGTGTTCAGGTGTGTGCATCATTAAATAGTGAGTGGGATCGTATCGCAGCCAGAAATAATAAGTCTTAATTTATTTTAAAATAAATTAAGGGGTATGTAAAATATATCAATAGATAAAAAAAAACATTATAGTTAGAGCAAGAACGATAGAGGAAAGAGTGTTGTGCATAGTAAGTGCTACAGACTGGGAGATGGAATAAATACTTATTTTTTGTCATGCGAAAGGGGACATTAAGATTCATTTTGGAGAGTTGGTTAAAAGAGTCCGTACTTTTTTTATATCAGACCTACTCTCGAATACCGATTTCAGGTATGGAATCACTATTTTGTTAAGGATATCAACTTGTTGGGAAGAGTCCAAAGACGAGCTTCAAAGTTGTCGCTGAGCCTAAAACGGCTTCCATATGTGGAGAGACTGGAAACTCTCCGTCTCACAACGCTGCAGGAACGGCGAGAAAGGGTGGCCTGATAGAGACATACGAGATACTCAACAGTCACTATAGCCGCCCAAATTTGGGTCACATGTTCGAGCTTAAACGAGATGCTCGTCTTCGAGGCCACAGTCTCAGGCTGGAGAAAACGAGATTCAATCTAAATCCCTGGAAGCATTTCCTGAGCAATAGGGTTGTTGATGGTTGGAATAAGCTGCCACAAGAGCTGATCTCAATGGGTTCAAAAAATATAATATATCACGAAGTTACGTCATTTGAGTTGATTTCATGGATGAGAGTTGTTGTATTACACAGAACCACAGAAAAATATTAATTTATAGTAGATATATTACTTCAAATATATTATGTACCTTCTATGTAGGTACAAATATATGATTTTTTTATTAGCTTACCTGTAAATAAAATCACCATTCGCCACTGGTATTTGATGGGGTGAAATGTAAGAGTGGTCATCTTTCCTTCACTGAAATGATCAAGCTGCATTCCGAGTACCAATACAGTGCCCTAAACACCACTGAATGCGAATAGGGAACTGATGATGAGAAGTTTATTCATGATTATTAAATCCAATGTTTGTCACCCATTCTTTTCCTTTTTGCACTGCTTTGATTCTTTTCTTTTTTGCAGGAATTTTTCTTTGTATTTTTTATCACTTAACAACTATATTGTGGTCAAAGCAACGAATGGCGTATTTCTGTAATGGTTGGTTTCAAATTGCCTGCAATTTTTCGCACAATCTTTCCAAGATGGTTTGGAACTAACCCTTGAGTCACATGAATCTAAATATAATACAAGACTTGATCTCTCTTTTGTCGTATTAAGTCATATTATTTAACAGTTCATTTTATATTACTGAGTTAGAATGATTAAGAGAAACTGCACATCAGTATTGAATACGCCTTCATTGCTTTTAGGTTGCGATACATCTTTAATTCCTTTTTATCATTTCTAACTCAATCATTAGTTCATAAAATATTTAAGTTTATCTTTAATTTTTAATTAAGACTTCCAACAAAAGTGTTCATGTTAAAGATTTATCGTTTCCGGTCTTTTTACCTCGTGAAATTTTCATTCCTACCTTTTGCTCGGGCTTTATTTCACTCTTTTCAAGGATTTTTTTTTATTTACGCCTTAGTTCGTTTGTGGATCAGGACCGACTGTCGCCGCCCGGATCGTCATCGTCCAGCGACGAGGATTACGCCTTAGAACTCAGATCTTCCGAGAGCGAGACGGATCTCGACTTCCACGAGGAAATCACGGACTCTGATTCCGACGAGTACAGCGATTCGGACGACGAAGAAATCTACGAGCTCGACGAACCGGAGGCCGAGTGCGCGGTGGAATGGAGCGACACCGTCGCCCCGATGAACGAATTCCCATTCACAAAAAAACGAGAACTGCTTGTCGAGATGAAGAGCAAAAACCCGATTGATTTCTTCCACTTGATGGTCAGCGAGTCTTTTCTCAAACAAATACGAAAGAACACAAATGAAAATTTAAAGAGATTTGCAGAAAATGATCCGGAGAACGCAGAATACAAAGAAATATCCGCCGAAGAGTTCCTTGTGTTTTTGGCCGTTCTTTACAACATGGGTATCATGATAGACGATTACATGATCGCTAATCCAAAGTGGTTCAGAGAACAAATGTGTCTCAAACGATTCAACTTGATTCTTCGATGCATCGAATACAAGGATCAGTCTCCAGCAGAACCCAAGAACAATCTGGCCAAGATGCGACCCGTGATAAACTATCTTAATAACAAAATGCAAAACGTCTATTACCCTGGTAAGGAACTCGTAGTTGACGAGAGTTTGATTGTCACGCGCAGGCTCCTGTGGTCCCGTGGCTCCCTCAAGAAACGCTTGCAAAAGTACGGCCTGAAATTCTACTCGCTGACAGAACCGAACGGCTTGACTTTGAAATTCGCAGTGTCTGGCATCGAGGCGAGCAACTTTGGCGCGAAATCTACGACGCAAGCAATCGCGAAACATCTCCTAAAAGAAAAATTAAACTGCGGCCATTCAATTTACATGCACTATCATTTCAACAGCGTGGAGCTGGCGGAATATCTGCTTCGGAACAACACCTACTGCTCGGGAATGCTGTGCAAGAACAGACCGAATAACCCCAAAGATATCGAGTCTATTAAGAAGCTGGCAAAGGGACAATGCAAGGTCAAGTACGCCAATGGGATCGCGATCGGTAAGTTCAGAGAAGCTCTTTTCATATCGACGGAATTCGACGGCACGCTGCGTGATAGCTTAAACACAAAAGGCGTCAAGGTACAAATACCGAACACGATTGCAAATTACATAAATTTCGGATCTAAAACTAACCGAGCGGAACTTTTGCTGTCGTGTTATCCCTGCGAAAAAAACAGGCTGCCCTGGAAGACCAAAGTATTAGTGCACGTCTTACAGATACTAATGCTCAATTCCTATCTCTTATTCAATAAGCACTCGGGTTCCAAAATGAAATATTTCAAGTATCGTATTGACGTGATGCGAAAATTGGCGCCAATGAATCAAAAACCGCAGATGGATTTTTTCGGCGAATCGGACCCTGAATCTCTCGACTTCTCCAGTGAGTCCGGCTCTTCGTTCTTTGAGTCCAGCGATTAGAATCCACATTATACAATATTCGTATTGCTAATGAAACAATAATACTTCCTAGCCTATATCAGGGGGTAAAAACTACAACTCGTTAACTTCTAAATCGGTTTTTTGAGTTACCCATTAAAGGCACATATCTGTATCTTCCCGAGTGCTACAGATAGACGAGTAGTGATTCATTATAATCATGATTATGATGATTTGAATGCATGACTCGTCTATTTGTAGCATTCACGAAGGAAGATAAAAAATGTGTTTTTAGTGGGTAATTCACAAATGCTGATTTTTAAGCTGCCTATAGTCCTTAAAATATAGCCTGATTAAATGACAGCTGCCAGACTAATGTGACTAGTGATGGTAAATTACTGACCATTGACTATGTACCGATCAAATCGATTTTATCAGTTTTTTCATGCAAACACGAAACTCTGTTTCCGAAAATTGATATAAAAACGCAAAAACAAGCCTATTATAGTGTGTTTAAGACAATTTTTCAGCAAAAAATAAGACATTTAAACTTTTTTTTATGAACAACATTAAATGAATTATTTTTTTATTCGATCGATTTACATTGATCAATTCGTCCCATTTCCAACATTTTTGCAAAATGATGTAACTTTGTAAGAACGTTGTTAATAATTAGGTTTATTTGAGTTTTTTTGTTTTGTTTTATAGCTGATTTTATATAATTATGTTGATTTATACGTCAATCATTGTATTTGAAAAATACAAAACATTGTCCTTAAAATGTAACATGATTAGAATGACAGTTGTCAGAAAAAGTGACGACATAACTTTGTAGTAACGTCAAAGGAGTTATTTATATTGACACACGAAAAATCATTTGTATCTGGCATGTTAATTTATTTTTTTATTACAATGCTTGAAACATAAATCAACATTAATAAAAAAAATCAGCTTTAAAACTAAAAAAAAAACTAAAGTAAACCTAATTATTAACGACGCTCTTACAAGGTTACATCATTTTGCAAAAATGTTAGAGATGGGACAAATGATCAATGTAAATTGATCGAATAAAAAAATTATTCGTTTAATGTTGTTCATGAAAAAAGTATAAATGTCTCATTTTTAATAGGCTTGTTTTTGTGTTTTTTATATCAATTTTCGGAAACAGGGTTTCATGATTGCATGAAATAACTGATAAAATCGATTTGATCAGTGATCAGTAATTTCCCATCACTAATGAAATTAGTTTGACAGCTGTCATTCTAATCAAGCTATATTTTAAGGACTATAGATTAAAAATACCATCACTTTTGATTTCAACTATAAATAATTGAAGCAATTGCCGATGAATATTACACTTTTACGATTTGAAATCTCTCATTTTTCGCATGTGTAGTGACTACACAGCACCGTAATGCGCGAAGTTTTAAGGACAGTACGGGAAAGGTTAAAATTCCAAATAAAATTTTAAAGCCCGCCACATGTGAGATAAGGTCCTTTCTTTAATGCAAAGAACATCAATCCACTCCACATTCATCAACATCGAATTTTATTCGGCATTACAAACAAGCACCACGAAGCATACACAGCGCTCGGCTAACTCATAACGGCGTCACCTTTTTCTCAATAGGTCCGGTCAAATACCCGCATACGCAAAACTACGGTGGCAAGGAACATGCTTTCTGAATATACTTCGTATGATATTAGAGAAGACATAAACTGCCTTTGATCAGCATTTGCCTATTGTCTGGCCAGTGATCTTTGCCTTTCGTAGTTTGCCAAAGATTTGGTTCATAAGATGATGGTGTTAATTTTAATGTTTATATACCGATCGTCCAATTTAAATGCTGTTTTCAACCGATGTTTATATAGAATTTTCAATTGCCCAGCCTTTAGATCACATTAGCATTAATAGTTGTTTTATTGTATTATTTCTATAAGTTCATAAATATTTTATTTATAGAAATATTATCTCAGTGCCATACTGTAGTTAGCTTCTCATATTTTTATACTTGAATAAATGATTTTTTATGAATTGTAATTTTATTATTTAACCCTAGAAAAATAACCTACGTCGAATCGACGTAATCAATTTTGAAAAATTTATATAATTCGCTCGTACGTGGTGCCACTGTGCTCGCTGTTCCTGCCAACTCGGTCGACCCATGGAGCTTGCAGGAGACATCCGTGCCGCAGGGGTGAATCATCCATATAATCAATTATGCACAGCTTAGTATTATATTTGACTATCCAAAATAATGATTTACAGTAGTTTAAACTATGGGAAAATTAATAAAATAATTCTCATTTATTATAAATTTCCGTCACCGTTTACATCTTCTTCAAAAAATAAATATGAGCATCGATAAAGCGCGCCCGGCGCGGACCCCGTTTCCAGGTTTAGAAAAGAAACTAGTTGATTACTTCGGATTATTTCTTCATCATTTAATGTCCTGTTCCGTTAAAACTTTCGAATACAAAGTATACAGCCTGCAACTGGGAGGGTGGATCATCGGTGGCAAGGCGATGGGGGACCTCAATGCTTATCGATTTTACCCCTATGTGTGTTCCACGATATTCAGTCCTTTAAAAGTTATTCAGATTTTGAGGAAATTTTAGTAAAAATACTATTTTAGGCTGGATGTCCCAAGTGTAGCCAAACTATTAAGTCTACAATCGATTTTTTTTTTTCAAGTTGCTTAATAGTAGGTCGGCCTCCGTGGTTTAGTGGTCAAGACGCTTGACTCACGCACGGAAGGTTCCGGGTTCGATTCCCGGTGGGAACACAAAATTTAAAAATTTGATTTTTCTCAAGCCTCGGTGCTCTGTGATGTAATTCACCACTGTAATTAGGCCTCCTGGCCTGTTGTGGTGCAAAAAAAAAATGTAAATGTAAAAAAATGTCCTTTATCGTACAATTTTAAGTCGTTATTTGATTTAATTTTTAAAAAAAAACTAATCTTTACAAAAGA
>NW_028279245.1:0-77650 GCF_059751315.1 Micrasema longulum
TCTAGCAGCAAAACATTGGTAAAATAATAATTGTAAATAATTATCATAACCACACGAAAGTGATTTCACTCCTGTTGTATCTTGGTTTAATGTATATTCTCATTTTTTTAAAAAAACTTCATACATCACAGCTAAACAAATTCATCATTTAAAAAGCTAGATTAATAATTTTAACCTGCATACAATGGTAATAAGTAAAAAATGGCGAAGTCTGTTAATATTTTTTTCACAATAACGTAACAACCTCGAGATTAAATTCTGACCTGTATTGTGCCAAAACAGACGATCAATCAAACCTTACAAAAATGTGATAACACGCAAGCTCTCCCCCACCACTCTCCGTGAGAGCAAAAATGACGTCACACTTTCTCTTTGATCACTTTGACATGTCAAGTCACGTCACAAGCGTATCATTGTAAAGGCGATATGCTCCGAAACCGCCGACCGTGGGCCACAGCATGTCAATATGAAATATGATTTAGGTTTGAAAGGAATTGCGTACATCCCGTTTTATAGGGATCACGATAGTGGTCGAAAATAATCAGATTTTAACTTTGTGTTATAAATTACACGTCCGATGAAATAGATCATCAATCTGAAAATCTGATTTTTATTTAAGTTCACATAATCAATTGTTTTAAAAACTATCATATCCTTACAAATTGAGATAACAAGAAAATCTCACTTTTTTACAATTTCAAATTAATAAGGGTCCATGAAATACTGTCGAGTAAGAAAATATTTTTTTACTAATTATTAGTAGCTTAAAAAATATTTATAATTCTGAATTCCCGTGAAAATGGTCCATTGCATTGCCATATTGCCAAGCCCCTTTTACTTGACGATTCGAGTACATTTTAAACTTTGTTTGTGACCGTTTAAATTAAAATAGGACATCGTCACAAATCTTGACGTCACAATTGTCAAGGCCAAACATGTCGCGTTTCTAAAGAGGCAATTTTTTTAATAATATATATTTTTTAAAGATATGTAGCAAAACAATTCTCCGCAATATCCAAATTGATTTTAAAAATATAATTTGTTTTTCTTAATTCACTTTATATGTTTTTACCGATATTCGTAGTATATGATATTTCTTTATTCTAGGTTTACAATTTACCCACTTGACTATATGTGTGTAAACAATAAGCGGGCTTCATAATGTAAAAAAAAAGTATTTGAATAAACGAAAGGAGCAAGATGGACCTACCTTTAATGCGATTAAGACATTCATCAATATTGGTGCGCTGGATTATAAAAGTTCACAATGATTATGATGTTTAACGACTAACGATAAAGACTTTTACGTAGATGCGCGACGATTCCAAGAATTTTTATGCAATGTGATGTGATGTCAAAATGTTTCAAATTCAAATTTTCTATTTTCATAAATCTTCTATCTTGACGTTAGGTAGGTACCATAAGAATGGGTCAAGGGAAAGATTAGAAAAAAGGTAATCAGCCAGTTGTAATATCGATTATTTCTTTTTTATACTAAACCTAATCTGAAACTAAATATATTCGCCTTTTCTGGTATTTTTTACAAAGATTATAATATAGATATATTTTAAAAAAAGAAGTTATCATTAATATGAAACAAAGAAAACAAGCATAAATAAAAATTAAGAAAATAAAACATAAAATAAAAAGCAATAACGTTTCAAACAGAAAGTTGTGTGATTTTTTTTTAATGAACTTAATAAATAGTAACAAAATATAACAGAATGACACAAAATAAAATAAGCTAAACATATGATGCAGTGTTACGTAATAAATAGTATTTAAACAATAATATTTTTAAAAAGTAGTTAAGCAAGATGATATTATTACGATGTTAGAATTCACCATATTGACAATATTTGAAGATAAATTTCGTCTTTTATTCTTTCATCGGTTGATTTTTTTAAAAATTCCTCCAATAACTTACTAGTTTTACTATTTTTTTATCAGTATTTGTTTATGTGTATATATATATATATGTATGTACAAATATATATCGCACATTTAATCATATAATAATGACTAAAAAATGAAATTGCGCGAGTTCTGTGTTGATGTTGAAAATGAGGAAGACCGATAAAGACATGGCATGGCCAAATCTAAAAAATACTCGATGATGGACATCGGACACGTCAAAAGTCGGAATGATCGGCGCGCGTGCATTAGAAGATACATGCCGTTCTATCCTCTCTGCCTTTTTTTCTATGGAAGTAGCAAATTTTTCTACTTGCTTTTTATCTACAATAATTTTTTTTTTTTTAATATTAAAAAGAAAAATACTTGAATTTTTCTTATTTACTCAAATTTTAAAATTTTCAGACTATTTCCTAAGAGTCGTAAATAGCTTGAGCTGGAAACATAGAAATAGAATTGTGGTAGAGTGGGATTTGAACCTCAAACCTTTGGCCCGTGAGTTCACAATACTACCACGGGACCACACCCCGGTTAAATTTTTTTGAAAGTGGAATTTTCCGCTTTTTAATAAGCTTCTATTTTACCTTTAATTGTTGAGATAATCATCATCACTCCCTTTCGCCACCGAATGGTGCATATAGCACTAAATTGGTACATCAAACAAAGCGCATCTTAATCGTTTTTGTTACATAAAGATAAGGTGATCAGTCTTACGCTTCCGATGCCAGTTCAGGACCATGAGATATTAAAGTCTAAAAACACATTTTTAATTGAATATTTCACGTCAACCATGTCGGCAATTGAACCCGAGACCTCTTGTATGGTATGCAAACGTGCTGACCATTACGCCACAAGGTGGGTTGTTGGGATCAGGAGGGATTTAAAAAAAATATTTATTCATTCAAAATAACACTTGTTGAAATATTTATGACCTTATTAAGGCTTTCTAGGCTTTGTCCGTGTCAAGCCATAATAATTAACAATAAAAATGACAAAGTAAAATTAATTTAATTAAATTATTATTACATGTGATGCAAAAAAAACAAGGTACTCGTATAAATAATAGACTTCCAATGAAAATGTAAAAAAAATAATTAGATATAAATATCAAAACTTAAATTGTTCATATTGAGATTCATACATAATTAATCATAATAGAACCATTGAAATCAATGAAGAAAAATACAAAAACATAATTGAAATAATAATTGAGATATGTTTTTTTATAAACTCACTCTACTTTCGTCAGAATTGAAAGTAATATATAATATGCCAAATAACAGTGTCTACCAAATGAAATTATACAAAAACACATAATGAAAAAACATATAAATATCAAGATTATACATCTAAAAGCAAATAAAAGTATACAATAAAGCAGATTAGTAAATTTTCGCTAATCTCGAACATTAAAAATATTATACCGTGGGTCTTGCCTATTCTTTAAGGGAAGCGGCGTGATGGTTTGTTATTGTTTTATTTACATAGTTTTCCAAAAAAATATTGGTTAAAAAAGTTTTTAAAATATTCTGTTATTTTATACCTCTAAAATACGATATTATTTTCACATAATAAAAAGCGTTTGTTTATTTTCTCAAGTTTTGATATCAATTTTGGCAAATATTCAGAGCTAACGAAGCACATAGAAATTTAATTCTGGAATTTTCATGTTTTAACAAAGGTTCATAAACATGTACTTGTTATCTATGAAGTCTTTGTTCTAGTGGAAAATTTTAAACAGTATCTTTATTTTCTGTTTCCCAAACTGAGTCCCTTCAACATTATATATGGCTCTTATTTTCTCACAGACTGAGGTTGAACTGGAAGATGAATTTAAGAGATTGACATCTTTATTTTGAATTAGTGGTAATCTACTGATACATTTAAATTACCGGACAAACGGTTTATTTATTTCAAAAAACGATCAAATTAATAGTAGATTTTCAACAAAATTAATTTAACAAATCTTTTTCAAAAAAATGTGTTTTGTTTGATTATTAAAAAGTTAATACATAAAAATAAAAATTTTATACAATTGTATAAACTTATATGTTTTTATATAATATGTAATATATTTTATTTACTGACTTTGTATGCTTTGTGGAAATCTGTTATTGGTTTTGAGTTTATACACTATATCTGTTTGTTTACTATAAATATGTAAGTAGAACTGTAGGTTTCCCAAACAAAATATAATAAATAAACATCACACAAAAACCTAATGACTATTCTCAAATAGTTTGAAAAATAAATAAATGAATAACAATAAAATTATCAACTACATAAATACACAGAATATGTGAAAGAATTAAAAAAATATGAATGTTTAAACATAGGCAGTTACTGACTTGACTGGCCATAAGCGGATTGCTGGACTGAAATAAAATAAACAAAATCTATGTTGTAATGTTCCTCAATTTATATTTTTTTTAACCGATGTATCTTTAAAGATTTTTAATTATTGAATTCTTCTCCTGTTTTTTTGTTCATATTTTAATTTAACGCCGTTAAACTCTGTAGATTATTAAAAGTCAAAGGAAAAACGGATCCTGTTTAAATTGCAACCCGTGTAACATCTCGAGGGGTAAAATGGAGTCTTTTCATCCCCTAAGTGGTTCTATTTCACCACTGGAGGGAGACTACGTGACTCCACAGTATCTAGAGAACCCCCTTATATAGCAGTTAGGGGTTACTCTCCTGTAATAAGTGCACTGCAGTCTACCTGTGCACAATGCACTCTCTTATCTTATTGCATTTATGTTATAGACTTTATGTTTCAAGTTTACCGTTACTAGATCGATTAAATTCATTCCTTAGTTTTATTAATTTACCAGATATTCTATACTTGTTGTACCTTAAAGTTTTAAAACTGTTAAACAATGATCAATAATGAAATAGATATGTTTTAGCGTAAGACTGATCATTTTTACCTAATGTAACAAAAATGATCAAGATACGCTGCGATTGGTTAAAGAATATAGTGCTCTATGCACCATAAATTGCGGAAAGGGAACGATGATGATGTTACAGTGGGAAGAAAATAGCATTTCAATTCGTGGGTAATTATTTCCTTCTGACTTTCATAATAATGACGTGACGATACGTTACCAATAAATTAGAACCTTTTCATATAATTAACAATCACAGTTACAAAAACACTTTATAAATCTTTTGTTTTTAATCTGCACATATTTTTAATCAGCTCGTTCATGTGATGTGACCGGCGATGCGAATCGCAATAATTTAGTTAATATATCGGCAAATACTACGAATATTTCCACTAATTTCTTCGTTGTCTTGAAGTAGACATTTACGCATAAGAAAATAATTATATCACGTATTTAGGTATATTAAATAATTTCAAATAAAATGTTTGATCCACGAGGATCTCAGAAAATGACAAAATGTCGAGTACGCTGACACAAATATACGAAACATTCTTTCGGGAGAAAGAGATTTAATCTAATTGGATCACTAAGCAAAACAAACGTATAATTTTAATTTGTTGGAAAGCGACATTGGCGATCATTTCCTAACCTCGGGTTACCTAAGGTTAACCTTTGATAACATCAGATTACCACACAGTGACTCGAGGGAGTTTTTTCACACAGTATGTTAAAAGGTAATTATATTATGTAGATTTAAAGCACATACTTTGTGATTACACATTTTACTAAATGACCACACTTTTCTATGTCTACCACATTTAATTTATAATTTAAATGCCTGCTATTAAAATGCGATTCTTGTCCTTCAGTTAACGCTGGATGAACATCAAAAAATTTTGATAATCTTGTTAAAGAACATGTGAATTGTCTCCACAATATCAATTTCTACGGATTTGTCAATCACTTAATCACCGAGACACTCCTTACATGTTGGTCCAAGATCCTTCAATCTTCTAACCAAGGAACTACAAAACATTAAATCAGCGGTACAGTATAAAGTAGGTTTGAGGTCTTGGATTAGCATGGAAGGAGCAGATAGGAACATTATTTTTAAGATTTTTTTTTTTTGATTAAAATTAAAAATAAATGCATACTGCAAATAAATCATATTTTTGTAGTATCAGCATATGTTAATTTGGTTTTTCTTTAATTTTCTTTTTTTTTCTTTTCATGGTCATGTCATACCTGTAGTCTTTGTGGGCATTTTTTCCAATTCGTGTTATAGCTTGATATTAAGATGTATTTTTCTAAAAAGTTTATTTTTGTAATTATATTTCTATGTGAATTAATATATGTAAGGAAAAATAAAAAAATAATAAAAATAAATAAATAAAATAACATTTTGAAAAAAAAAACAATTTTAGTAGTGACTTAAATAAATATACAGGAGTTAAAATCTTACGTACAAAAAAAAAGATGTGAAAAGTATTTTTCATAACTAAAGCGCCCTTAAGGTGATTTTCACAAAAACAGCGCTATATAAACTATCCTAGATTAATCATTAAAAATGAACCCAAAACTTAACCATACGTCTTTTCATAATTCAGAGCATATTGTAATGATAAAGTAATATTATAAAACCCACAAATAACGTCGAAAAAGCAACATTAAAACTGGGTCTAATTTGACACGTATTTTTTGAGCCAGCGGCGTTTAAGAGTTAACTTGTTGTATCTTAAAGTTGTAAAAGTTTTCAACAATGAAGTATATTAAATAGATATGCTAAGAGCACGAAAAAACGGTTTTTCAATTCGTGGGTAATTGCCTTCTGTACTCTCATTCGCAGACGGACTTTCATAATGATCAGTCGCGACGTTTTGATACATTAAATCATTTGTACCTACCAATTTATTTACTTTTTAACACAAAAACTACACAAGTCAAATGTGGGTATGTATAGTTGACAGTGATGTAGTAGTTGACACTCAACTTACACACAGTTTAAATTCAGCTGTACACCAATCACAGTTGCAGAAACACTCTTATATAATGTCTTTGTATTTAATATATACATGTTTTAATGTGGCAATACGGGGAACCCCTATTTTGTAGTAGACATAAACACATGCCGAATAAGTCTCGAGTGAGCATCTATTTTAATAAAATTTGAGCATTTTGAAGAAAGTAAATAGATTTTATGAGATGCTTTTTATATTTTCTTGGAAAACTCTTTTTTAATTAGGATTCCAAAAACAATTATTGAATTTTCATTGACCATTTAAACATGTCAATACAAATAGTGTCAGATATACACAATTTTGCTGTTTCAGCTACTTGTTTAGGGGTGAATTGTTCTTGTTTTTTAATTTTAAAAAAACTCATTCAAAAAATCAATATTCTGAGAATAAATTTTAACAGTTTTATAAAATGTTGTTTAATTCAATATTAATACCGAATAGTCACTTTATTTTAACTTCAAATCAAAAGTTGTCAAAGATTTTTGACTGTCAACTACTCCCACAGTTACCTTAGGTGCATATTTTCACCTAACTTTTTATGCTCATCTTTTTATGTCTTATTAATAACTAGCGGACAAGACAGACGTTTTCCTACCCGAACATTGGCTTGCCTGCTATTAGCTTGGAAAAAAACTTTTCATTGATAAGTAGGTACTTCGTCACTTGTTTATGATTGAATTCAAAAACTAAAAATTATTAATATTCAAATATTGAATTTAGGTGTTAAATTCCAAATATTGAACCTAGGTACTTGTTTATGGTTAAATTCCAAAACTAAAAATTATTAATATTCAAATATTGAATTCTTTTTGCGAATGTCAAATTCGGTTTTTTTCACTAACAGGGGTGCACTTTATTCATAAACGCAATTTTCTAAAATGTATTGAATGTCAATCAATATTATTTTAGTATTACCAAAAATCCTCTAAAAATAAGTAAATGGATAGAAATTATAAGGAATTTATGAAAATAATCTAATTGAGATCCACAAAAAACAACATCCTTCCATTTTTTGCATATGCATTCTCCTCGAACGCAACCCTAGTAGATGGATGAATAAAACATTTATGCTCCTTATGTTTTACATATGAGATTAAAGATTTAAATATCTACAAACATGCGCAACGCAAAGATCTACATTTCTCTGAAAACCGTACGTAATGAGAAGGAGTTCAGTGACATCACACGTATAGAAGAATTCGTTTTTAAAAATAATAAGACACATATCTCATTATTATAACGAATAAAAAAATCTTGAGTTCCGAACATTAAATTGTTTTTAGTTGTATGGAAGCATGCTTTTACGCCCGTACTTCTTAGTATTGCAATACAGAAAAAATCAAGTTTGCCGTATCAATAACGCATAATTAGTTTTTTTATCCCGGATGAACTTGTATGTAACTGTTTGCCATATAAAACTTGTATTACAGATGACTAAGCAACTATTTGAATATCTGACGTTACTAAGAAGACGCTGACCAAACTTAAAAAAATGTTGACATGCGCAAAAAATATTTGCGTAGGTAAGTGTACATTATAATATGACCGAGCAAGCCAGACTTTGTGGGGCCAAGTTATAAATACGGCCCCTATGAATTATAAAAAACATTTTTTACAAATGCTGCGTTCATTTATGCAACTTTCTTAACATTTTTACAAAACGGTTTAATTTATTTTGTTGCTATCCATTGAGATATAATGTACAGAGATAACACTCCAATAAATCCGAGCTAAAAAATTGTCCCAAAAGAACAGGGATTGACCAGCGGAGATGGCAAATATAGTCACGTCATTTAACGTCAAAACAAGTAGTACAATAAAAAGCACGGACTGTTTATATCGGTCAACTGTAAGTTCTTTTCAGTATGTCGCTTCCTTTTGCATACGCGTCACCTTAGTTTGTCGTTTCGCTTCACACCCGACTGACTAAGCAGGACGGAGACCAGAGATAACTCAACAATTGTAACATATTAATAAGACGCTATTTGGCATTAAAATAGCTATTTAAAACAAGTAAAGATTAAGATTGCTCTACAGGGTTGAAACATGGACTCTCAAGGTGAACTCCATGAACCAATTAGAGGCTTTTGAAATGTGGCTTCACCGGAGAATGCTGAAAATCCCGTGGACAGATTTAGTGACCAACGTGGAGGTGTTGAGACGAGCCAGTGCCGAAAAAGAACTACTGTCCTCAATAAAACAGAGAAAACTCGCATATCTGGGCTATATCATGCGCGGAAGCAAATATACGCTTCTACAGCTTATTATGATGGGAAAGATCGAGGGAAAGCGTGGAGTTGGAAGGCGACAGATGTCCTGGCTGAGAAACATCCGCGACTGGACGGGAGTGCGTGGGGTCGAGGCGCTGTTCCAGTTGGCGCAGGACCGGAATGCCTACTCTAGAGTGATCGCCAACGTCGGGGAGACCTGATATGGCACAGAAAAAAGAAGATTGATTAGGATAAGAACATTACTTGCTGGTGAAAGGTTATACCATCGCTTTTCCAGATCAATTTGTGCAGTATCTTAGCGTACATATAGGCATTTTAGTAATTTCGAGGAGAAAAGAACCCGTCAAAGGCTCGCAACAGACTAAATTTCGTTCTATCAAATATATGTAGATCAATTGGCCGTAGGTTAAGGGAATATATTTTGAACGCTCGTCTTAATTTAAAAAATACAAAATATTGATAAATCATTGCGCTGACAAGACGATACATATTTTTTTTGGCTTATATTAAGTCTATTAACAAATAATAAATTTTTTAAAAACTAATACTTTGCCACCGTATATATAATAACTTAATGATTTTCGAAAAAAAAATTTTTATAGGAGCGATTTTTATAAAATAAATATTTTTACTCATTAAATTTGCTAACTGAGAAAGCAAACTACTTAAGTATATTATTTTAACGTCCCGTATTACCCGACTTCAATTTTTTTTTATGATCAAGATAATAACTTATTAACTAGTTACCCTACCGTCTAAAACATAAGTCAAATTTTAAAATTAGCATTTGTTAATACGAACATCAACAAAACCTGTTTATTCTCAGATATGAATCTACTTTCTATAAATGTAACGTGGTAATGGGAATCAGTAACTCATAGAAATTATGGACATTGTTTTTATAAATCGTAGCAAAAAATGCAACATCGAAGCTTTTTATGTCAGTAAATTATTTAAACTGATATTTTAACAAATATGAAGCAATATGTCGGGGCCGCACTAGGCATCCACATAAAGTTTAAGTCTTTACCGAGTAAAGTTCGATTCAAATTTTACTCGAAAATGGCAACGTTAACCTTGAAATCGTATCTAAAATGACGTGCCCAAATTTCAGGCCGCTACGACTCGCCGTTTCGGAGATATGACGGACATACAAACTAACTCAACACAAAACTTTGGTTCCATGAAGTTGGGATTTATGTCTTAATAAATGTAACACAAGTAAATTGTGAATAAAATGAATAAATAAAAAAAATAATAAACACACACATGTATTTTCAATTAAAAAAAATAAATACAGGGGTATTATGGAAAAATAAATTGGAATAACCCTGCAATAATAAATAGACAGGTACATATTTAAAAGTATTTACAATGCAAATTTATATCCATTTGGCAATTTTTGACCTGAGTACGGTCCATTGTTTTGCTGCGAACTGTAGCTTACTTAATACCCAATAGTCACAGAATGGTTTTCCTACGTTTGGGCTCCTCTATAGCGCTGTATTACTCTGAGTAGAGAACCTTTCTGAAAATATATTATGAAGTCCATGGACTTAGAGGCGGTTTTTGTAGTAAAGTGGTTTAGACGCTTGACTCACGCACAACAGGTCCGGGCTCGATTCCCGGTGAGAGCACAAAAAAGGTGTTTTTTCTCAAGTCTGGGTGTTCTGTGTTATGATTCTCCACTGTAAATGGGCCTCCTGGCCTGTTATGGTGCAAAAGAAAAAAATGAAAACGCGATGTGGTTTTTCTCTAGTCAAAAGTAATTCCGTATTTTCTTCCTGGATCATGGCACTAGAGCAGTGACTTTTTTTACATACTATACATAATTTAATTGTACTATTGGCGTGTCCTAATCAATTTCCTTTTTTGATTAATTGTTTCTCATGGGACCATCCAAAAGTCCATAAAAAAGGTTAATGTTTTTTGCCGTCGTCAAACTTACAATGTACAAATTTAACAAAGTTAGTATACGACCTCTCATATCTAACAGCAATTTAAGAACTCTTTAAACAAACTAAGCAATTAAATGTAACTGAACTCTTTAAACAAGAATCCTTAAAATTTATTCATTAATTAGCCACTGATGTCGTTGTAGATGAAGAACACTAAAACTTGAAAAAAATTGTAGTAAACATGGACACAATACCAGAATATTAAAAAAATATGACATACAACCTTCTAAAACGAGACAAGGAAAGTGGAGACTAATAAACCAGGGGCTAAAAGTATACAATAAAGTACCAGACAAAACTAAACAAAAGACTCAGACAACCTTTACAAAATATGTTTAAAATATTATCATTAACAGTAGAATATAAAGTTTAAAAATAAAAATATTTTGTTAAATGTACGTGACCCTAATAATAGAATTTAAAAAAATATTTTAGAAAAACGCAAAAACTGTTGATACAAAATTTGTTTGAATGCTTTAAAAAAAATAGTTCAGCTTTGGGTGCAAAAATCGGGAATTAGAGACCTCGGTTCTGTCGATTTGAGTTAGACATAATCAGTCCGACATGTGCTAGGAACCATGTTCAGTTTAATTTAAGCCCGTTGTCTTTGTTTATGTTATTTGGGTGTCTGTGTATTTCAATTGCCTCTTTTATTATCCGTGCACTGTTATTACTGAGTTTACATACTACAAAAATGATTAGAAATGTGCCTACTGCCAACTGCGAAACGGTACAAATTACTAGTACTTGAACACACACTTTTTTCTACAAAACACTCAGTTTACCCTGAAGATGGCTCCTGCAATGGTTGCCGAAACGTCCGAACAAATCCAACAAACACAGTATCAGCCAAAAAATAAACATATTGATAACAGTGACCTTGAAAACCTTCGCACCTATCGAAGTCTTGTGTTCCGCTCCCCAAAACTAAACCGATTTCAAGATATTTTTTTATTTCTTGCTTAACGATCGTCTGTATTTATTTAGCGAGTTCAAGGCGGATTCTCAATACATTCTCTCAGAAATATAGTAAAACAGATGGAAAAAAGTCTAGATACTCTTATACGTTAATAGGGCAGAATCTAACGACATTATTTCTTGCATCTAGGCGCTCGTTTTCTTAACTGGCAGTTATGTCAGAATTTAATTCGACTTCAAAATTTACTTATTTCTATCTCATATTTTTAATAGGCTTCTAATAAAAAAAAAGTGCCAACCCTGAGGTTGAAACGTTCTGAAACGATTAAAAATTAAATTATTTATATCGTAATTAAAGAAAAAATTGCTCAGTGGAACAAAATGTTTATCACTTTAAATGCGTAGATAAACGTATCGAGGGGTTCTGACCCGTCGGTACAAATCGATGTACTTGCATCAAAACTTGATGATAGGGTAATCGGTAGTGTATCTTTGTAGTCGGCCGGGAGAATTTTATCTTCGACTATGACGTCATACTGAAGCTATGTCATTTTAGTGCGTAGATATGTGTACCGTGACGTCATTCGTAAGAGATAGACAACACAGACCATTTTTTCTTCCTGAACGCTGGACCAATTTACTATTTACAGTTGATGTGGCTGTGGGGAGGTTGATTGGCCTGTTGAGCAGCCCATCAAGAGAGGTAAATCTGACCCTTTTTTTAGGATTGTCAGTTTTAAACTCTTCCTCCATATTTATGCATTTTTATCTACATGTTCACATGTGTGTACTCGTATGTACCTTCAAGTTTTTGTTGTACACTTAAATTAGGTATTTTTTAATATACTCATATGAACACTGTAATTAGCAGGTGAGCTGTAATGGACATGTAAATTTTATATCAGATAAATAAAATAATCACATTTGGCACTGTCAACATTTTTATCATTATTTTAATTTACCTTAGTATTTTAAGTATATCGTATGCAGTGGCGGTATTTCCATAGAAGCCCATAAGCCGGGCTTGCCTATTAATTTTATTTCAAAATTACGAAATCTTAACCAAACGCTTAAAAATAATTGATTTCGTTGTTTAAATTTCGCGCCGCATGAGAATTAGAGATCTGTTCGACGTTGGTACTGTTCGCATCCCGAGATCCGAACCGCATTAAAACTGTGTGCGCGGACGACACTATGTCTTCTTATCTTGCTCACGCACGTGGGCTTCTTATGGGGCTTATTTCACGGTGCAACTCGCATGTGATGCAAACAGTAAACTCATCAAATGTTTGTCTGTATATGATAAGTTTTATATGGGAATCTGAAGCCAGCTTCTTTAGGGTAAAGTTGGCAGAGAGCGCCTCTCGTATTTCGTATCGAACAAACTTACCGATTGTTCATTATGCTCTTTTTTACGGAATTTGATAATTTTAAACGGTCTTTTTATCTTAATTGTATAAAGACCCGTACTGGTTAAAATTTACGATAACTTAATTTTGTGCAAACGTCATATATAAAATGAATTCGGAGATGGCCGACGTTTCTTTTTAATTTGCCTATCTACTTTCCTTTTCCTATATCTTATATCAATTATAATTTATATTTATGTATCTATGGGTTCCGATGACTATTATTCAACTCTACTCACACTATATTATATTGATGTTACTTATTGGTAATGGTTGATATCTGAGGAATTCCTTTATATAAAATAATATTGTGTTTTCTTTATTTCGTTTATTTAAACGACCTCAGAAAGATTATTTTATGCATATTTAAAAAAATATGGTTATTCGTCATAATATGCCTTTTGGATGCTTTGTAGACTGTACAACTGTAGTGAAAAAAGCTCACATCATGTTTTCACACAAATTAATTCATCATCATTCCTTTTCCGCACCTAATGGTGCATAGAGTACTGCAATCGCAGTGTATCTTGATCATTTTTGCTACATAAAGGTAAGATGATCAGTCTTACGCTTCAAGTAACAGTCCAGGGACTATGACACATTCTAGTGTAAAACACCTTTTCAAATAAATATTTCATATCAACCATGTCGGGAATCGAACCCGAGACCTTTTACATGGTAGGTAAATGCGCTGGCCACTATACTATGAGGCTGTCAGAGAATTACACCACATGTGAATTTAAAATATATATATATGGGCTTGCCTTACTCGTAAACCCTAGGCACGCTACTGATCGTATGGTAGCATAATGCTATCTATAAATGTTACTTTAAAACCGCTAATGTGTAAGCCAATGTCGTGTTTGTGTTATTTTATTGAAAAAAATTATTGGTTAACATAAGTTTATTATTTTTTGTGTAATTGAATATTGATGTTTAATGTATTTATGTTTATAAAAGATACTTGAGCTTTGCCTTGTACACCGATAAAATAAAATAAAAATAAAATATTTTTGCATTTTTAAACATGACAGTTGTTTCAATGCTTCCATTTACTGATTTTAATTGATTTTATTTTCAATTAAAACACATCGATGTACAAAAAATCCTGCTCTAGAGGATTTTTTTACCGTTAAAAATATCACAAAAAACAATAATTGTTTTTAAATATATATGAATGGGATCGGGTTTTGTTGCTTAAATATTTATTTTGATATTTAAAAATTGATATCCTCGCATTTTTTTCCATTCTTCCAGTACTTGTTTTATCACTCTTAAACTCAGTCATAATATCAAATATGTATTTGATTAGAGAAGTCTTCATTCAAAACTACAATTGTATTATTTAATAAAATAAGTGTTTTTAGCATATTTAACAAAGTTATTAGATTTTCCATTATGAAAATATCGTCATCCCCCTTTTCACAGCTTATAGTGCATAGGTCACTGTATTGGTAAACCAAATGCAACTAAGTTTAATCATCTGTTACATGAGTAAGGTGATAAGTCTTACACTTCAGATGCCAGTCTAAGATCAATAAAATACTAAAGTTAAAAAAACCTTATAAATATGTATTTATTTAACTCCCACCCTGCTAGAAATCGAATCCAGGAATTTAAGAATAGTGGGCGAGCGCATCAACCGCTATACACGGAGGCGGATTTATCCCACTCGATTTTTTTTTACCTATTAATTACAACTAATTATTGATACCCTCATAATTTTTTTTAACCCCTCAATGCCCAATTTTCCCAGTTATAACTTTAAAAAATATTTTTCAATGTATCTTTTTTGATGCAAATACAGGCAAAAATCATGAAAAAAAAACTTTTTTTTTTCAGTTTTAATTTCATGCGCATTAAAGGGTTAAAAAATACAAGAATGTTAAGAAAACAAGAAATAGCTATTCTTATGAACATCTTTTTATATAATATGAAAGTTGCGGAAACAATCATAACTTTAAATCTTAAAGAAGAATGAAATCACCCTTTGAACTTTAGCTAAATTATGTTTTTGACAGAATACGCGTAACTTGACTTTTTGTTAAAAATTTTATTGAAAAATTTTACCCTAGTGGCGACTTCTTAAAAAAGATTATCATGGTTAGTCTATATACAATATAATATACTGGTCACCGAGTGATAAACATGTTTGAAATCACTTTTATACACCGATTATCGGTATGTAGCAGATCGTCTACATTGGGCATTGTTGGGTTATCATTCTTCCAGAACTGGTTTTGTAACTACGTCTTGTTATTAATATTTATTTTATAGTCGATTGTAAGAGTGCTTTTCCGAAACAAAGGTTCCTTTTTTTAAATAAAATAAACGATTTTAACATGGAAAACAAAGTTTCTATTTTACAATGGAAAATTAAGTAACTTATTTGCGATTGCTTCTCCTGATTATTATTAGTATGGATAACTTATAAAGCGCCTTTTTCGTAATATACTACCTCAAGAGCGCTTTGCAAAGTGATTATAGAAATAAAAAAATGAATTTCAACTTTTTACATTTGTAATTTATGAATGAATTTATCTCCATCAAATGACTTCATTAAAACATTAAAAAAAACAACACAGCTTTAAGATTTGGACATACAAATGCTTATAATTAATTCAATCGATGACAAGTATGTATGTGGTGATCTCAAAACATAATTAATAACTGGTACCTGAATTGTAATAAGTTTTGTATAGAGATATTATGAACAAATGCATTGAACTAAATATAATATTTTTTTCTTTATGTAATTCAAAATGGTTTTTTTGGACCTATCGCGTGTTTTTATGTAGTGATAGAAATTTCGAATGGTAATACTTTCTCTTGTGAAACTGATGTTTTTTTTTTTTTTTCATTTGTGCTCTGTAACAATACTTAAATTATAATAGAACGCCTCACTCGAACAACACTTAGAAATCGTGTAAAGGTCTCCAAAGATCTTAAACAACTATCATTGTTGATAGCCTATATTACTCGAATACTACATTTTTTCGTGTAATTATTAATCTGTGTCGCCTGTAAGCGCATAGGAACCCGATATTAAATATTTCCGAAAATTTTCGGGCCATCAATCTAAATATTGTATGTGGTTGCGGTAGCAAAGCTGAAGAAAAAAGAGAGATAGAAATTATCGAAATACTTAAAACATAAACACTAAGGGGTCAAAACGTAAAACTACTCATAAATGAGTAGTTTTAATTTGTTGACGTCACTCATTTTAAAATTAATAACTTGTATGTAAATATAAGTTATTACATCATTATAACGGAATTTCATCAAGAATTGTAAACAAATAATTTTAATAAAATTAATGTAAACGTTTTTAATAATAACATATTTATTCGTTTAATGATTTGAATCATGGACCCCCAAGATCAGATCTATAAACCGGCTGGAGGTATTCTAAATGTGGATGCGTCATCGAATGCTGTGCATTCCATCGACCGATATGATCAGCAATTCAAATCTGCTCCAAAAAACAAGCTTTAATCGCGAGGTTTTTAAGAGAGACTTAATTTTTAAATCGTAATCTTTCCAGAACAATAGATCGTGTATAAATGTTATAAAATATTTGTATATTACCACTTACCGACTTTTCTATGTCTACCGGTTTTAAGACGTACCCGTCTCTTCGTCACGACACCAATTAAACTAACATGCAAACCAACATGCAAAACCCACTATACACCTTCACTATGGTTGTTGCACAAAAATATAAAACCAACACGACATGCATTTTAATAAGCACGTGCACTGATTAGGACAAACATGCACTGATTGGAATATGAAAATATTATTTTGTTTGAGAATTAATGAAAAAAGTAGAGGGGATGGAGGGAAGGCGTAAGCTTAATAGGTTAAATAGGGTGACCATTACAACGGAGCACTGTATAAAGGACTATATTGGAAGTTTGTCAGATTATTGATCAAAGGAACATTATTTTTAAAGCTTCCCTAGTGTGAAATATTTCCATATTATTTACTTTTAATCCTTTATTAATTGTATGTAAGATTTAACTCCTGTATTTTTATTAAAATCTTGATTTAAATTGATTAGGTGATTTACGAATTCAGAGAAATTATTATTGTGAAGACACCTCATACGTTCTTTAACACGAATATCAAAATTTCTTGATGTTCTTCCAACGTAAACTGAAGGACAGGAATTGCATTTAAATTGGTAAATACCTGAATTATTTAATAAACTATTTTACACATGAATATTTCAGTTCATTTTTTTTTATGTAATCAGCGTACGCTTTAATTTTTCAAAAGTATTATTTGTGTATCTATTGGTGTTTTTTTTTGCAAATCTTAGTGGAATTTAGTTATAAAAGGGGTATTATTTGTTTTTATATATTTTAACAAAAAAATAGTAAAAAGAGTAAACAAACAATAAATATTTTTACAAAGAAAGGCAAAGTTGAAGAGCAAAACATTAATGTAAATAGTGAAAATAAATCAATTCGTAATAACTGTGATGGGACCAGATCCAGGTTAGTAACTGAACACGTTTCATTTTCAATTTAATGTCCTCCCCCCCCTCTCCTACTCACTTTTCTCCCACGACACTATAGTGTACTTTTTTTAGAACTACTCCACTAGAATTCTAAATTCTAGATCTTTTAATAATGCATCTGCAATACGCACATTGTACGAGTATGATACATTTGTTCGCAGCATACTAAACTCTGTTCCACAATTTGCCACCCTTCTGAGGCGAACACAAAGAGGACCAAACTCAATGTTTGCTCCGCTTGTATCTTAAAGAGTAAGATTTCTATCTATTTTTATAAGTAACATTATTTCTAGAGTGGATGCTGAGAAAATATGAAGAAGAGATTCTAGGGTGGAAAACCCTAGAATCACTTCTTCGTATTTTTCTTCGAAAATAATTTTATGAACTAGCCTATCAGATTAACCAGACAAGTCCGACTTTTTTACAACTTGTATCATCTAATAACTTTGCTCAAAATTCCTTCATTAACCGTAGCTACACAGAATATAATAAAATTTGTTCCTCCCTTCATATATTTGATTCAAAACATACTCATTTAAAAAAAAAATTGAAACTACTTTAATTAATATGTATTAATATCAAGTTATTCTCCTGTCTCTATTTTTTATAGGCATTTTTAGGGTAATCTCCTCAACAGAATCCCTCTTTTTTCCTATTTTATCCTAATCTTTTCTTATCCTTTTCATTCTTCCTAACGCTTTGGGAACGAAATCATAATTATTTCATTTAACCATCTCGTATTAAAATTTATATATTCTTCTTACTTTAAATATTATTATTTTCTCGTAAACATTATTATTCTTTCATCTCTTCATTAGTATATCTCCAAAACTAAAAATAGTATTGAAAAACTTTAATTGGACTCATACACTACACCATAGTATGAATTGCTTTTAAATTTACGGCTGTTTTTCCAAATAAGTAAAAATAAAATTAGCTGGTACCTGGATGTATATAGAATCAAAATATATTGAAACCAGAGCAAAATCTAATGCACTATTTTACGCACCCAAGTCAGAATGTATCTATTAATAGAGCAGTTCGCTTTCTAAATAAGGCTTCTGCACATAATATGGACGTACTTTTCTATACCAATCGGCAGATATCTGCTTTTTATTCATTAACTTTTCGTTCGTTGTATTATTCTACCTAATATTTACATTACGTAATGGGTTAAATAAAATGAAAATTAATGCTGACTGCAACAATTGTTAAATGAATAAATAAATATACAAAAAAAAGCAAAGTTTTCAGTACCTATTTTCTCGGAATACTGACTATTAGACTGAAGCAATAGTCCGCTGCGGTCGACTGAAGACAAAACGCCTGAAAATATCTAGCGATGAAATAATCTAGGGTCGGTATCTCTAGTAAGTTTATTAAGTATACAGCGGTTTGCCTTAATATTATGTAATGGAGGGAAAGTCAAATGGGTTGGTTTGTCAACTCACGCGTTCAACTTCTGAATTACGTGGAAAACTGAATAAACCTAAAATTCTATTTTTTTGTATTTTTTATTTACAAATTTACACCCAAGGAATGTTTTCATAAATAACATAAGAACAAACGTAGTAATGATTTAAAAACAACAGAAATATGAAAATAAGTGGTAAATAATAATAATAACAGTTAATAATTTCGCCTATCAATATAGGCCGAATATAAAATTGTGTATCCTATATGAACGAATGAATTTATATGTGCAATATGTGAACAAGTATATGTATCCATATATGTATTTATAAATTTGTAAATACTAGTAAGTTTATATTTTATTTGTCTTTTCTTTCTTTAAAACAAATTGTCTTGTTAATAATTATTACGTATATAAATGAAATTACTTAGTTTGGAACGGAGTATGGACCCTTTTTAACTGGAAATAATTTTTAACAAAAAAAAATAATGTTATAAAAATGTACAAATAAATAAACAAATAACTATTCACCAAAAAAACATGCTGAGAAAAATAAAACTGATAATATTTTTTTTTTGATGTAAAAACATCGCCGATGTTTTGAGTATTGCCTAATGTTTGTAGACAGGTTGGATCTCCTCCCTAGGTAGAAATTTAAATCTCAATTTGTTGCAAAATCATTTTTTGAGAAGGAAAATGGAAGTCTAGACATTTACAGGGCTTACAACCTGTCATTGACTGGTTTAAATGGTCATTTTACACACAGTTTAACATTCACCATTCTGCCCAATGACAGGTCATAAGCTTTGTAAATGCCTAGACTTCTTTATTCCCTTCTTAAAAATGTTTTCCCTATCTGCTCACAAATTAAGATGTAAACACATTATCATTTGTATAAAAACTACGTAGATATGTACCATTTCTTTCGGTGTCCTATGCACCGTTAGGCGCTGAAAAATTAACGTAATGGAACGTAGGTATTTAAGTATTATTTTATTGAATAATTAATTTTTTAAGTTGAAAATAAGATTATAATTCATAATACCGAGTTCTTGTACCTATAATATATATTGATAATTGAATTTCTATAGGGTGGCCGGAGAAGTGACGTCCAAATGTAAACTATTTGTGCCTTGCCTTATATTGAGAAGTTTCCGAATCACCCCATGTATGTTCTGCGATTTTGCGTAGTTTTCGAGATATTATTATTTTAATCGGTTTTTTTAATTTTCGACCGGATTGGTTTTCAATTATTTTTTTTGATTTCTTGCAGGTTTTTGGGAACTTTTTCTCAAACTTTTTATTTTATACTGTACTTTTACGCACAAAATAATCAGCTTCGTAACCCTAATGGAAGCTCCAAAAGTTTTAACCTAAAATGCAAAATTTAAGTTCGAGCGAGTCAGACTTAAACTTTCAACTTAAAATTATATTTCCAAAAAGGCAATTTCTTTTTTAGAGTAATTTAAAAAACTGCGCTACATTAGAATGTTGTAAAAATACAAAAAAATTGTACGTTATAGGCTATTATTTGCTGAAATTAGTCTTTAAAGATACTGAAGTGGAAAATTTCTCAAAATCTTTATGATAGAAAGTGTGTAAACTAACAAAAAATAACTGTTAGAGATGAAATGGCGACAAGAATAGCGGTAAAACATTAAATGAGAGGTGAGAATGACTTAGAAATTAAAAATTTAGTATCTTTGAAGGCTGGTTTCAGCAAATAATAGCTAAATAAGTACTTTTTTTATATTATTACAAAAGCTTAGAATCTAGTGCAGCTTTAAAATTTACTTAGAAACTAACTTGCTTTTTAGATTTTTAATTTTAAGTTGAAATTTCAAGTCTGACACGCTCAAACTCAAATTTTCCATTTTCGGTCTAAACTTTTGTAGCTTTCATTGATGTTACGAAGCTGATTATTTTATACGTGAAAGAACATTTTTTTTAAAGGGATTCAAAAACACAATCCTGAAAAAACCTTCCAGAAAATAAAAATAAAAATTGAACAAATCGATCAGGTCAAAAATTTTCAAAAACCCATTAAAAAAATCATAACTCGAAAACTAAGCCAAATAACGGAACAAACATGGGGGTGATTCGGATACCCCTCAATATGAGGCACCTAATGTTTACCTTTGGACGCCACTTCTCCGGTCACCCAAATGACGTAAAAACTATTTTCAATTATTTTTTTTACCAAAAATCTTTACCTTAGAACGGATTTGGCTATGTAAGATGGATACTAACATTACCAGAAAACATTGCATATTTATATAAAACGCGTTTATGTTTATTGATATTCATTTTTCTTTTTCTTTTCAACACCCGCTCCTAAGTGGAGCATGTGGACATCAACAGACGCCTCTGGGTGACCCTATTGCCAGCCAGCACTCTCATCTTCTCCCACGTCAATCCCGCGTCTCTCAGTTCTACCGAAAGAATCCAAAAGATTGTCATTGAAAGCTTTCAGCCAAGACGGCGCGGCGGGAGCCCGCAGGTGTTAAAATGAAACAACTTGGGTTTTAGGTCTACCGAGGCATCCTAGCTCATGGTGATAATTACATTATGTATAAATTAATAACTTTTTTCATAATTCATTGTTTGTATTTTTTGTACGAATATATTGTGCAATAAATATTTGTTACTTGAGTTCTTATTAATTTAGGTATAGTGTGCTTATTTTTAATATATTTTTCAGAAAGTTTAACGTCACATCTCATCCATTTCAGGGTAGCGAGAAGGGAGAGTGTGTCAATCAACCGACAACTTATGGATGATATTTGTCATTTTCTAAGATAAGCCCTGAAAATCTCTCGACAAAAAGATTTTTATTAAAAATGAGGGCGGTAAAAACTATAATTTTTTCACAGAATGACAGCACTTAAAATGTTTGTATATATTATGAACATTTCGCAAAGATATTTCGTTTATATTTTGTGTGGTTTTGTGGCTGAATTTTTTAAATTAAATTTCGATTGCTTCGAACAAAAAACAATTCATAATTTCAGTTAAAAATAATGAATTAAATTAAAAATTGAGTCCTCTTTTTAAAAATATTACCGTTATAATTCATATAATCCCTTTTCTCCTTCTTTCTTTCATTCTCTTTTTTTCTTATACTTTTTTAATTCTAGGTAAATGAATGTTAGTAAATACAAGTATTTAACCACTTAACGACTTTTTATGTCTTACGGTTTCGAAACGAAACCGTCTATTCGTCGGGACACTCACTAAACTAACATGCAAATACTAAAATACACTATTACCTTTACCGTCACCGTAGTATAGATAGTATTTACGAAAAAATACATAAATTACAAGCAGATTCAAAAGGGGTGCAAAAACACCATGTCCGAACATGCACTATAATTAGGTTAATAATATTAAGCGATATGTCGCGGAATTTGTAGAGGAGGAGTTGGGAAAGGGAGGGGCTAAGTGGTTGACCGTTACACAATTGGTTAATTTTTTAATAAAAAATTGTGCTAAACTGAAAAGATATTTGATAATTAACTAGGGGATGTAAATGTAAACTCGCGTATTCTTATTAAAATTGTGATTTTAATTTACGAGATGATTGGCGAACTCTGAAAAACTATTATTATTTATACAGCTCATGTGTTCTTTAATACTAAGATTAAAGCTACATGACGTTCTCCCAATATACCTTGGACACGTATTGCATTGCATATGAGTTGTTCAATAAATCATTTCTATCTTGCCAGTTGAGTAATAATTTTACAAATTATTAGTAATTAAATAAAATGATTGACCACAAAGTTAATGTTTTGAACATTTAGAAAATTCTAGGTTGGTTAAAGTTCTGATCATGAGGAAGCGACCTCAAAACCTGTCGACGTATACAACGTTTAAGTGGTTTCTCAAAATGTATAATCAATAAGTTTAATGTAAAATGTCATACCGCAAAGTGAAAAATATTGTTGGTATTAAAAATATTTTTTTTTTGTTATTAACTGATCACAATCATTTAGCACTGTAGAAAATTCATTTTTTTATTTTATTTCAGTATACCCCTATTATATTTAAGTATATATAGTGACAAGTTATTAAAGTTAGTAAGGGCACGCACTCACACGCTGCATTTTAATTGCTTGCAACACCGAGCGTAAGGCGTACTCGGGATCTGAACGACACCGGCGTGATCGAGGCCTGGCAAAATCTCCGTGTTTCTCGTTGATCACAGTTTGTTTGCGTTTAGCCCTTTCTAAGTCTTTCAAATGCCCACTTAATTTAAATTCGTGTCACAGTTAATTATTCATTCGGAGTTTTACTTAATTTAATCATTATTCGTATGATCTTGTATTTATTTATTATCTATTTAAGCCTAAGAATAATATTATTTTTTGGTATGTGTATTTTTGTACATACACAGATCTGGATGTCTCCCGAGGGGGAGTAGGTATATATTTTATAAAATATATACCTACTCCCCCTCGGGAGAAATCCAGATTTGTGTATGTACAAAAATACACATACCAAAAAATAATGTTGTGTTATAAGATCTGGTCAAAATATAAGTATAAATAAATTGCAGAATCATCTGCAGGCGATTACTAGTACTTAATTTAACTCGGAAGAGTCTTAAATACATAAAATAAAGTAATATGCTAATTAAAAATACTTAACTTCAATATCAATAAATAGATGGTGCTCCAACACGCTAGTGAATGGTTTCTCATTTTAATAAGATATATACAAGAATCAAAAAATGTTACCTGTGTCGATATTCGCTAATAAGCGGAATGGGGAATGTTGTAAAACGTAAAGTGGCCACTCAACCCAGCCAATGACAGGTCATAAGCCCTGTAAACGCTCGAATATCGATAATCCTGAATTTGAAAAAATTCTACCTCATCTCTGTAGGAATATTGATAAAAAAATATAAACCTAAGAATAATGTAAATGAATCTATCATTCGATTTAACGCAACCTTACAACAAAACTGGGGTAAGTCAAACAA
Organism: Micrasema longulum; assembly: GCF_059751315.1. Taxonomy (NCBI): domain Eukaryota; kingdom Metazoa; phylum Arthropoda; class Insecta; order Trichoptera; family Brachycentridae; genus Micrasema; species Micrasema longulum. The sequence goes on from NW_028279245.1 coordinate 24,260, forward strand.
ACTTTTTCATTTGAACAAAAGAGTTCACAACAGTACCATTTGAAAAATATATTTAAAAAAATAAAAATTAAGCCCGAAGCACGCCATTTACGGTTAGTGTACTGTTTGCGGCTTGCGAACATCATTTTTCCTTCAAACCCAACTCGCAATCGACCTAGAAAGATCAATCATGTCAAGAATTACGTAGTAGTCTCTTTATTTCCGTTTCTCGTAACATTTTATTTCATTTCTAATCCTATATGAACTTACCAGAATAAGATCATTAATTTGTATTAAAATAAAAAATATTATTACTTATCCAGAGTATTTAAAAATATAATTTTTGAAAAATATGAACATTTAATCATACCCTTGTTTAATGAGTAAGGTAACAATATTTTTAGTGTGTTGAAGATTAAAACTGGATCATAAATAAAATAATTAAACAACTCGCTAATTCTGTTTTAAAGACTTGGCTGCAAGTGGGAAAGACAGGATATGGAAGGGAATGATGAAAAATTCACCACGACACCCATCCCAATTGAAAAAATCTTTCTTGTGTAAATCAAATGCGTGACGCCAGTTTTACAATTGGCTGTCTAATTAACTGCGCTACGGCGCCTGTTCCTTTGATTACACATAAAATAAACATATCACAACAGAGAAGGAGAACATTTTAGAAACGAAAATATGGAAGTATAGGCATTTAAAGGACTCATGATGTTTAAGCTGGGTGGTTTAAGTGGCCACATTACACACTCTGTAACTATGTTTGAACATCCATAGACGAGTATCTTCAACCCTTCCTTATCTTGGTTTTTATTCGGTTTTATTTTGTGTTATGGATACCATTCGTGTATGCAATATGATCACGATAAATAATGATAATATTTAACATAAGTCCTCCATATAATTTGCCAAACAATGAAAAGGGCAGTCAAAGCAGTAAAATCAAAATAAATTTAATTTTCATTTTTAAAGAATAACTCGTATTAAAAAATGTTTGTTGTCTTAAATGGTATTTGGCAATGTGGAGGGAGTGCTTTTAATGACAATTTATTTGAGGCTAAATAGCTGAATCCTTTTTTGATGTGGGTGAAATTCGTCTAACCAAATATTTTCACCTGCTGACAAATAAAAGAAGTTCAATCATTAACATTGAAACTCAAAAAGCTTTAAGTATAAATTTTTTTTTTTTTTTTTCATTTCATTGAATTATTCGTAAGTTAAAAAATAAGGTTAGTTGATCGTACAAATGAGCATTTAACAGCTCAAAAAAGCAAAATAACATTAAATTTGTATTCTTTGCATAAGGAGTTGTAAAAATATAATGGGCAGAAGTAATTTGAAACAATCGTTTCCCTTTGGAAGGGTTTGTTATTTTTTTACCATAATTGAATGTCAATTATTCTTGTTGAACTTTGTTAAATACGATAAACTCAAGAAACTATTAAAGAAAAAGACTTGTGATCCAAATTTATCTTCCGACAGCGCAGAATCAAATCTTTTGAAAAACTCGAATATTTATATTGATCATATTAGTATTGTGATTACATTAATTATGTTTAGTTCAAATTTAAATTAAATTATAAAACAGAACACCAGGGAAACTGTTTTGACTGTACTTACTGGTTAAATATGTTATAATTGATAACTGCATTTAATATAAATGAGTGACTCCTTTTTTGTCTTTTTTTTAATCAATCTATAATGTATATTTTGTAATGTATTCAGAAAAACCTGGATACTTTATAATATTCTCAATGTAAGTAAAAAATAAATAAATTAATTATGATTTTTTTTATTTGTGGGACTGTGTAACTACAAAAATACTCGGTGTCGGCAGTTTGTGTCTTGGGCCTTAATGACAAATTGCAAAAACTTTAATTTCAGTCAGAAAGTTGGGATAGGTAATTAATAATTAAATCGAAAACTAAATTTAAAAGTAGTATGTTCGGAATGTGCAAATAAAGCAGTCTGTATGTCTGAAAGTTTTGGGTAAATCATCAAATCGTCTGAAAGTTTGATCTTTGATGCGAGGTTTGGCGTTGTCTGAGATAATTGACCAACTTTTCATTATAAGCCCAATAGAAAGCTCTTGAGTTTTACTATGTAAGCTGAGATTCATTTACCGTCAATATGTTTCAGTTGTAAAATCTTACAATAGTCTCAAAGAGATTTTTAAAATGATGTGTGATTTAAGTCAAACACATGTAATTCCAATGTTTTTTACTCTTAAAAGCCAGTGCTAAAAAAATCATTAGGAACGGTGCTGTAACGTCCTATTACATTATGCAAAAGACAAAATATTCTGAAGAAGATATTTAAAAAAAAAAACGTAGAGACAAGCTGTTTAATTATTCTTTTTGCACACAACTTAGGCCTGTTACAGCAAAATAAATTAAAAATCATATTTTTTGGAGGTCTTTAACTAGCGTACGCTTTCGCGCACTGCCTATAACCGATTGATTTGAACGAATGAGAAAAACGCATACGACTAACGTTTTCTTTGTCTAATGCATGGTATTTGTATCTAATCTGGATGCCGTTGTCTCTTTCAAACAAACACTGGCCATAGAACAGCGTCTCTTTTTCCCTTGTTATCAGTTATATTCTCGTCCTCTTTCTTTTGCAGTTAAACATACTTATTGTTGTATTGGCATCATTCATTTAATGATTCTTCGCATAAAAAGGATAAATATTTTTTATATTAAAATCCTGCATGTTTGTACATATTTTACTTTCTAAATCCGGTGTAAAAATAAACATTTGAAGATCACAAAAAACATAACTTCATAATTTAAATAAATAAGAGAGATAAATCAGTATTGTATAGTATATAGACTCATAACCAACAAGATTTTTTTTTTTTTTTTAAATACAGAAATATTTTAAAGCGAAACTTTTATTATTTTGAGCCTTTTATTTAATTTATTCATATTTATATAGTGCTGAATATTAACATAATATTACATAAAACATCAATCTAACGCAACGCGAATACAATATATATAGGAAGGACAAGATGAATGAGAATACAAATGATATTTACTCTTGAAATTTATTGCAACACAGACGGAAATCAGTTTTGATAAAGGAATATAGAAGTCCAGGCATAAACAGGGCTTATGATCTGTCATTGGCTAGGTTAACCCTTTGCTACCTGACGGTACAAATGTATCTTGGTGTAAAATAACTCATATATCTTTTGTTTGATAACACATTTGATGTAACTAATCATTTTCGTTACATATTTGGACATTTTTTAGTATTTCTGGCCGTTTTGAAATAATTAGTTCCAAAAAATAACTTCTGAGAATCAGTTTTGCGTAGAACTATCACCTTTTTGGCTGTGTATTATAAATACTACTCTATAAACCTTAAAATTATAATATCAAGTACGTTCTTTTTTTCAAGCATTTTTTTTGTTTAATAATTATTATGCAAATTTTTCATTTACATATTAAAAATACATCGTTTTGATAAAATAACAACATTTCAATTTCCTGTCGGTACAAAATTGTACACATTTAAAAAAAAAAAAAATAGTTTTAAAATTAACAGGAAAAATGTGTAATAGTTTTCAAGCTATGATTAAAAAATAAAAAGTTCTAAAACTCGACTATATCTATGTTCAGGGGTTAAAGGGTTAAGTGGCCACTTTCCATATTGTGTAAAAATCACTACCAAACCTTCTACCTGTTTCTTTTTTCTAAGTAAAATAGCTCAAACCTTTATCGATGTGTGAGATTTATCTTTTGTGTAAAGTGGCCACTTAACCCTTTAATCCCTGAACAGCTATGCTATCTAAATGCTTAAATTTCTATATCCGCTTCTCAAAGTTGTCTTCAAACATTTAAATATTAATATATTTTTTATTTTCTTTGTGTTTGTGTTGTTGTTATTATTGTTTGGTGTGTTTGGAGGTTGGTGGGTGAAGTGTGGAATGCGGTGGAGAAATTAAACTTGTCCAAATTGTGTATCTTTGATTTTTGAAAATGTACTGATTGTTAAATACCGTTATTTTATAATCCAAATTCGTTAGTTATGCATTCTTAAAAATGTTTAAAAGCGAATATCGTAAAATCTCAGGTTGAAATCCAAAATGTGTTTAGGGTTTGAGGGAAAATAATTAAAATTCACAATACATTTCATTTTCGTGGGTAGATTTCTGATGGAAAAATCGGGAACATTCACCCTCCAATTACTTGTATTTTCCTTTGTAATACAACATTCGATTTAATATTTTTTGTACAACTTAACCGTGGAGATTTATCTTGCTATATTTAATTTTCTCGAGCTTTCTGGAGCATCAATAGAAACATTACTGGAAACGGAGATTATAAAACCTACCGAACGAAAAAATTCTGCGCATCAAATCTTTAACGTGCCAAAACAAGTTAAAATACGTTGACTTACATGTTGACTGTTCAATATAAAAATTTCATATTTAAATGTAAGGGACATTTATTTTGAAACAAAAATCATGCCTTTTAGCATGCTTTCCTATTTCGAGATAACTGACACTATCATTAATACTACTCTCGACTCAATGCACAGTAACATAAAGCCAGCTTTCATTGGAGACATCCATCGGTACAGTAGTCGATCAAAAAACAATATATATATTGGATCTGTGAAGTCTACGAAGTTTGGTACTAGATCTTTACAATACATAGGTTTCAAGGAATTTAATAAATTGCCACAAAAATTTAAAGTACCTATTTCAAAATATAGAAACAGGACGTGCGAATTGAAGAATTATTTTTTCCAGAAGTACTTTGAATAAATAATGTTAGTTTATAGAGAATGTGCATCTTGAACATATACCTTTTAATATTTCACCGTTTTTGCTTGTATATGTAATTTTTAATACTATTTAAATGTTATTTGTGTTTTTTTCTTTTTATATACTTTTTTTGGCTTGTATACATAATTTAAATTTTTTCAACGTTTTTGATAAAAAAAAATATCCTGTATTGGGTGTGCGCATATTTTGTTAATTAAAAAAAATGATTTTATTTTGTACTAGTTCAGTATGTATATATACATCCATGTAATTTTTAAACTTTTTCAATTTTCTTTCCCAGATTGCATAATGTAAACATTATTTTGAATTTATTTCCATGCCTAGTATTCTGTTTATTCTGTTATTTTCAAGTATTTTTCATACCCTTTTTAATTTGTAGTATATCATAATTTTAATTTTTCTGCTTTTGTTAAATAATATTATAGTTTAAAATTTAAAAACGTCTCTAAAAAAATTATTATCTGTATGTCCCTAAATGAGTTTTTTTTTTAAAAACTCCTTGGGAATATTGTATATAATTATGTATAATATGTTTTCAATATAATAAAAAAAAAAATTAAAAAAATTCGACAAAAAGTTATTTTGTTATTCTTATCGTATTAGCTAAAAGCACAAAAAGTATATTTGAAACAGTAACTAGTATACTAAATAAAAACCATAACGTATGCTTAATTATATAATGAGGAAGACCAGTGTCTTTTTTATTTTTTAAATTATTTTTTTTAATATATAAATTTACCTAGTTGCAATATTACCCCACAAACTTACACTGAGTAAATTATTTATTTTTCTATTTCAATACACTACTAAAATGTTTGAGTTATGCGTTTCGAGTTAACTTTCTCATCATATCTCACACAACTCAAAAATGTAAATGGTTTATACAAATTTATTGACGAATGGTGTCTTACCATGAAATGAAAAATATTTTTCATATAAAAAATATATGATTAAATATTTTTTATATTTGTGGTCTTAAGCAAGGCACTACAGTGCGTTCTTGATTGCCCTAAGATTATACCACTTATTTATTTTAGAGTCTCAGTAACGCAGACCAAAAACCAGTTTATATTTAAAATTTCTAAATGTTTCACTAAATATTTTCAAAATTCATTTGCAAATATAATGCAATATGTGTTATCAAAAATTAATTGTATTGATATTTATAACATATTTTAAACTTCCTTAAAAAATTCAACTTCCAAAAATAATTTAAGTTATGATGTTGCGCCTTGAACCCGCAGCCTATAATATGCAGGTTATTTGCAGTTCTGTATGTAGGCACGTAATATATGTACACTGTATGGTCAACTATAGTTGTATTATATATTATAATGTGCAACTATGTGACTAATACTTAAAAGTAGATATATTTTTAGTAATATGTAATACATTTACATTTTTAGCAATATTATAAGTTTTGTATGATTAGTTATTTTATGTTATGTATATTTTTTATGTGACAACATTTACAATAACAATATTATGTGGAATCCTCTAATTGGACTTTTTGATATGTATTTATGGTATGATTGTGTCTTATAAATTCATAAATGTCTGTTAGCTTTCCAATGAAATAAAATAAAAATAACAAGAAAATAAAATAATGTTTAATTACACTATGGTAATGTATTAAACGTGATAGAAAGTTTACTTTAGTGTGTCTCTAACACAAACGAAAATTGTACGTTAACTTGGTTAACCGACAGGCGCAATACATCAATATAGAGTTATTAAACTTTCGAAAGCATTGTATTGGGTGTCAATATAAGTTGTGTCCATTTTTTTCACAATTTAGAAAAGAGCACCAAAATTAGAGGAAAATTTTCTGGTCTACAAGATATTGTGACATTCCATTTTGAAGACTTGTGTAATAAAAAAAAATAATGTTTGTAACATAAAAGCAATCACAACATCTTTTAGAGCAGAAAAATTTCTTTTGAATGACCATAACCCTTACCACTTTTTTTTTGCTTTTGGAGCTCATTTTAAATATTGGAAAAAAATGGACGCACCTTACGTTAACATCATCACCATCACCATTTCATATCCACTCCCTAATTGGAGCATATGGTATCCGCAAAGAGCCTTTATGCAACTCCATCGGCTGCCAACTCCTGTACGTCCCCCTGAGTCAGGTTCTCTTCCCCAAGTTCTGACATAAACTGCCGACAGTCAGCAGTGGACGTCCAGGACGTCGAGAAGCTGATGTCTTGTAAAGTATACAAGCGTGGTTAAGACTCAAAAAGGCATCCGCAGTATATTAACTAGCCAACCGTATCGTCTTCACTTGACGACAGTTGTCACCGGAGTTTGGTGCGTCCATTCTCTTATTACTTCATTACTCACAAAGTCAAACCATTGCACACCCAAGATTCTTCTCAGACACGTGTTCTGGCGTTAACACTTCATTTTTACATATTTTAAAACTAAGTAACAAGAACGCTGTATTTTTGGGTGGGAATTTGGAAAGGTTTTCATTAAAAAATGCACAGTGTGCAATTCCGGAGAGACCAAGTTAATTATAAGGTCTTTAAGTGTACCGTAATTCATATTAGTTAAGGTAACATATTATATCCCAGTTCATACGGTTAAACACATGCTAGAGAAGCAGATAAACTAACAACACCAATAAATTCTCCAACTATATGACTAGATTCTAAATTAACCAACTTATTCCATGAAATACAAACAATGTTTTGCTAAAACTAACGTTGGAATTCTCATTTTACTTTGGCTTTGAAAGATTAATGCTTATAATTTTGTGGTTTTAATGCAAACACGTATATAAAGAGATGCTGACTAAGTAAGGTTAAGGTATAATTAGTCTACTCGCCAGGGCCCAGATAACAATGGAAAGTAAACAGAGAACTTCAATAAGTAAAAGCGTCTTTGAAAAATATGCAGACCAGTTTTTGGAGAAGATAATCAGTGACATGTTTGGTCTAACGACGAACTGTGAAGCATTCGGTATACTTAACTTCTGCACTATTTAAATTGTATTTATTCATATTAATGTACATTATAAAATGGGGTATCTTAATTCACACAAATAATTTATTTTTTTTTTTTTAAAAAAGAAATATTTGCTTTCTTATGATTTACCCAAATATTTAATTTTGAGGGCCATTTTTAACGAGTTGTAAATAACTCACTATTAGAAAATGGGAATCAAGTTGGGGTAAAGTGGGATTCGAACCACAGACCTTTGGTCCGTGAGTCCGAGACACTAGCCACAGGACCACAACCCGACCACAAAATAATAATAAAAATTCAGTAAAATTAGTTATATAAAAATAACACGCAAGTATATATATAATATCTTGTGAATGATATAATGTTAAAAAAGTAAGAGAATCTTGAAAGGAAAAACTCCCTCAGAGACAGAAAAATATCAATGTCCAAAGTAATATTGTTCAACATAGAGATAACCCTTCCAACGGCATAGCCATCGGCAGGTTTGTCTTGTATATCAGAATATGAATCAGTCTTCGACGCTATCTAAGGTAACTATCCGGAACATAAAAGTTAATGCTCCGCATAATTTCAGGGTTGTCAATAATACCGCGCAACATAGTTAAATGAACATTCCTTCTGATCTTCAAACTGTTGTGACCGAGCATACCCTGGTCTATTTCTATCTACTCCGGTATGCTCTATCGATTTGTTATCTCTGACGTCATATGATTGAATTCAACCAATAAATGACGCCGAAAATTTACTCCGCGTTCCTTACTTGATTAAAATTTAAAATAGTTTTCATTCATATTTTAAATAGAATTCTGTGATAAAAAGTAGCCATTTATGTAGTAGATAGTATCGCAGAGTCCTTACTAGACTTGCAGGTACATACCGATGTACCTATCTCAAAACTTGAAGTTTGGCCCGTGTTATTTATATATTACGAACCAATTTTTTTTTTTCCAAACACAAAAAAAATCAATGAATTATGTTATTTAAATTATAAGGTGTGAATGTGGAAAGAAAAATCCATTTAGTATTAAGTTACATTATAATAATTTACATGTCTAAGGTTTATTATCTAGGATTTGAAGTTGAAAATTTGTCATAACAACTAATGTGTTTAAAGTAAATTAACATCTATAGGAACTATAACAGAACGGTAAGAAGGAATGGAAGAAAAAACGGAAATTAAAATTCAAGCTTACTTTATATATTTACTTTACTGTTCATCTCGCGATCAAGAGGTTAGTGCGTTTGACTACCATGCAAGATGAATCCAAATGGAGTTTTCTCCTACTATGCGGCATATACAGAACTGATCTGAAATTATCTACTCTTTTTAATGTTTATTTTTTGTAAATTTATTGATATAATTTTAAGTTGCTAGAATTCCACTCGTCTATGTGCTTTGTAGCAGGACGATTGGTAATCTTGCTTTAATATGTAAATGTTCTCAACCATAAATTTTGTCAATGGGGTCTAGAATTTCAACAGCCCATGCGCCCAGTAGCTGCAAGACTTGTTATAATCTAACTCCTATTTTTAAAATGTTTTTTTTATGTTTTTATTATATATACATAAAAAATTGATCGGAACCAGCATGAACACGATCAAAATACTAGAGAAAAGAATAAAATTAGACTTCCATTTAGGAAAAAGGCAAAGTCACAAAATTCAATTTTATTCAAAGCAATTAAAAAGTATTACAAAATGGAAAAAAATATTTTCGAAGAAAAAAACATATCAAAATTTAAAATAATGGTCGAGACATGTGTGATAAACAAATTATAAATTAAATATATTTGCAATGTTATTATTAGAACACACATAACAATATGTATGATATGTGTGCCCTTCTGTAAGATTTAAATAAAAATAAATAAATATCATTCAAACACTTCACTTCACTGTCAAATTAAAACAAAATGTGTATGGGAACTAGATTACTTATCGTCCATGCGCTTTGTAGCTGCAAGACGTGCAGGTGTACTTATTTATTGTACAGCGTCTTTGAGGTAATTTTCACAAAAATTGTGATAAATAAATTATCCAACTTAAACTATATACTAATGAAGAATTTCAAGGCTTTTATAAAGTTTTGTTATAATTTTGGCGAATTCATGTTCGATCAATTTAATTCATGTCAGGGGAAAATTCCCTTTAATCTTTTTCTCGATTCAATAAAAGATATTATTATGTACTTCTGGTTTACTTTCTTTTAGCACAAAGACGCTAAGACTACCAGATTATAGAGAGCTATTTCGGGCAGGTTTTTTCGTTCGGCAACGGGCAATTTCCCCTTGTATATGGACATTGAAGATTGAACTCCTCAGATGCGATTGGGGGTATGTGGTGGGCAAACTACCATACAAGATTTCTTGGGTTTCTATTCTCGGCAAGCTCGATATTAAACAGTTTCTAAAAATTGTAGTAACAACTTAAACAAAAAAACGAAAAAAAGAATTTAAGAATTTAAAAAATACTTCTATTGAATAATGAAAGTCCGAATGAATTGGTAATTGAATGAATTAATGAGTGATTAAATGAATCAAGAAAGGAAATAATGAATAAATGAATAGAATTTATTATTTGAAATATCTGTTGGTATCCTGGAGGGGGGAGGGATAGTCACAATTCATTTCTTTAAATTAATTTTGAAGATGCAGACTGAATATCCAAATTCCGTTGGCACTCTAGGCAACAATAACCGAAACGCCCATCTTGTTTATCTATGGAATACCGAAAATTAATGATTGATAGAATTAATTCATTCGATTTTTTATTCGTTCAATTACTAATCATTACATTATTAAATCCACTCACTTATTTTCATTTCCAAATTATTACCATCATGATTGTGACCAATGTAGTGTTTTTGACAATAATATGTGCAGATTAGTAAAAGCTCTTGAAAAATACATGAAAAATCATGAATTCCAGTGTAAAAATTTTCATGTGACTTTTCAAGGGTAATAAATTGTTATGCGAACAACTTTACTATGTATAGTGTAAACCGGTAAAATATTCCGTAACGAAGTTATTATTTATACCTCCGAGTCACTCCTATGAATCCGAATCTCTTTTGTTAATACAATATGTTTGAAAAAAATAAGTAATATTATTCCTGGCGTATGTTTGTTTGACAAAACGTTCTTGTCAGGATGTCGTTAGCGCGACAATTTTGGTAAGGTGTCAAGTATTTTCCTCCGATCTTTTGTTCTACGGCGTATTGTTATTTGACAATACATCTACCGACACCATTACACGTCCATGTGTGTATGTACATGTGCATATTGTACCTACATGCGCATGTCGATTTTCGTTCGTTATTTGAATTCTGATTTTATTGTCAAAACGAACAAGAGAGTTTTTCGTTCAGGCAAAACTAATTTACTGCGGTGTTGTTTAATTTGGTACGCAGCGTAAGCTTTGTTCAGTTCGCCCATTAAAAGTAATTTTGTCCAGGTTGATCAGTTAATATTTAAGCTCTGTACAAAAAAACTGACTTATATGAGTCGATTGCTTAATAGAGTTTTACACGTTTTTTCATATTTTTTATAATAAAAAAATTAATCACAGTTGTATGTTTTTTCTAGAATAATAAAAATGTTTTCATTTTTAATGTTGTTCAATTATAACAAATGCAAGTTTTATAAGAATCGTAAAAAACAATAAGAATATTTATTTAAATAATAATTTTGACATACAAACACACCCACAAAACCATAACAATAATAATAATAATAAATCTTTATAAATCATATTACACATTCAGTATAAAAAACAAAGGTATTTACTCGTATGGTTAAATCGCAGACTTACTGCCACTAACAATATCTCAATGTTACTCTATTTGTTCCTTTTGTTAAAAATTTGTTTTAAACTTCTTTATTAGTGTTTTTTTTTTCTTTTTTCGTTTCTTTTCTTAATTAATTTATAAGTAAAAAATATTTCTCTTTATCATTTTTTTTACATCATTATATACTTTTATACATAAACATATACTATTTACCTAAATATTTGTTTTCAATAATAATACATATATATATATATATATATTTTTAATGTTATTCAAAATTTACTTCTTAGTTATTTTTTTAACTGGTTCAAAGTATCTCTAATACCAAATTATCTTTTTTTATCGATAATTCTATAACTGGTAATATTTTATTATTTTATACAATTTATATTTCTTAGACTTTCTAAATTAATAATATTGTTTTAAATGCTCTGTATTACTTATAACTATGTTTACATGTATGTATATTTAATTGTATTTGTAACTAATATGTAAAAGGCACTAAGTGCCGTTTATTTCAATAAAATAAAATAAAATGTCAAACAAAAAAATATGTGCATTTTTTTTTAACATGTTAACCGTAAAAATATTATATTTAATGTTATTTCACACCTAGTGCTTGCAATACTCACATTTAATTCATTTACATTTAAAATTTATATTTTAAGCACCAACTGTGTGGTTATTCTAATAAAATAAATAAATCAACTTTGTTCTTTGGTTTAAAGCTTAACAATCTATTTGTGGTTAAAAACAAAATTGTTTCATTTATTTTCTCATTTGCATTTTTTCAGTTACGTCTTATAAATACTCATTAATCGTATGGTAACATTTATTATTATGTTTTTTTACGTAAAAGTGTTTATACATTTTGAAATTTAAAGAAAATAGTATGTTTAAAAATAATGTGGTGCTTTACATCATAAAAGGAACGTCATCTTCAGGGGACCAATGGTTAAACCTGAGGTTGTAAAAGAACCCGCCTCCTACCTAATAGACCGATACTTAGATAACTGATCTGGGCTTGGAGGGGAGATTCAGCAAAATGTGAACTCTCGCCTTCCACACAGTGGCCAGGGTTTTATAGACCTGGACATGGAGGGCGAGAAATATTCACGGGGACTTGTCACAATAGATCTTCACAAGTCGCAGTGATGTCAGGAGCTTGCCTAGCGCTGACCCCCACCATAAAGATTAAGAATAATATTTAAAATAACTAATAGTTCGTTAATAAAAAAGTTCAACTTGACTCTGGCAAAAGCATAAAATTTAATATGCAAATTTAATTTTAATGCCGTTTAATTAAAACATATATGAAAACGATAAGAAATCGTCAAAACCTCATTTTTCCTTATTTTTAAAAAGGTAAAAAACCGAAAAGTTTTACATGAATTTTATGTGCAAAAATTGAATAATTTTTAAAAATAAATTCCAAAAATATTAATCATTTTTGTATTGAAAATTGCATTTTGCTTTATAGTTAAAGACAAGTGAAGATAATTCTGTTACCTTTACATTGCAATACGGGCCCAGTTTTTAAAACAATAAAAATAAATAAATAATGTACGAGTAATAATACGTACTAAAGAACACGTGCTCTGAACACTTCGCATGTTCATCGGATAAAAACAAAGGAATGCAAATTGATAATGAATGCCATAATTACGACGAATCTTGGATTACAGACGCATTATGCAGCTTGGTCAGCAAAGACAACCGCGAACAAACAATAATCTTGTTTGTGAAATAAACAAAGACTTGAATCTTCTTCACACCAGTGCAGTGTGAAGTATGTGAATCACTTTGTAATTATAATAAAAATAGTAACATATGTATGTTTTTATATAATTTATTAGTTTTTCAAAAAACATTTTGTCGATTCAGTTCGTTTTTATCCAACGAAACAAACTAAAACACAAATCTGCCAAAAAAAAGTAGGCAAAAATGATGACCATAACTTAAGGTGATTCTAAACGAAAATATGACACTAATATTTTATAGATGGCGCTTTTATAGCTTTTTATTGGAAAATGTCATTTTTACGTTTATTTTCAATGGAAATATTACACCATATTAATTGTAACAAATACCATAACCATATAATTTAGGTATTTTTCACAAAATGGTGTACAAAACAAAACAATATTTATGACCGTGACAGGCGCCGCGGCGCAGTTGGTTAGACGGCCGACTGTGAGACTGGCGTCGCGGGTTCGATTCCCGCCAGTTGCAAGAAAAAAAATCGAAGAAAGATTTTTTCTCAATTAGTCTGGGCTTGTGGTGTATTTTTTATTACCTTCTTTCATATCCCGACAAAGGGATTTTGAGTATTATTAAATTAAAATCTATAACCTTCTTCCACTATCAATCAAAACAATTAAAAAGAAAAAAAAATTGCTATAGAAAATGGATAGTGGAGCTAGGTAGAAGTAAAATGGATTATCTCATTCGCCTAAACCAATATTGAATCAACTGCTTCATAAGTGTATAGCTTATGTTAGGTTTTTGTTATTTTTATTGTGCGTTTTGTAATATAAATAATATAGATGTACATATTTACCTAGTTTTTAAAACAGTCTGAATATTTTGTTAATTATCTCAGTTTATTAAGCTAGTCTTTTTTTTTATTCTCAAACGTAAAACCATTTCGAAAAAGTGTATTGTTAAGTGTCCTCGGCACGGGTAACCTCAGTGAGGTAACATTGTTTTGATTATTGTATATAGTTTTTAAGAGTAAAATATGAATAAATAAAAAATAAATTTAAATAAATAAAGACTAAACAAAAGAACGTAGTTATGCAAAAAGCAGCCAGCCACATATAAGTGAAACTGAGATATTAGCACTTTTGTGAAAAGTGTGAATAATCAAATTTACAACAGTTGGAATGTTTTTGACTTTGACAAAATGATAAAAAAATTAATAAATTAGTTTTTTTTTCTATATACGTATTACAAACAAGAATCTAATTATGTATTTGATCAGTTTTTATCATCATCATCATCGTTCCCTTTCCGCACCTAATAGTGCATAAGGAACTGAATTGGTACACCAATCGCAGCGTATCTTGATAATTTTTGTTAAATGAAGGTGAGATGATCAGTCTTACGCTTCAGGTACCAGTCCAGGAACTATGAAATATTCTTGTGTGAAAACACCCTTTTAAATTAATATTTCATATCAACCATGTCGGGAATCGAACCCGAGACCTCTTGCATGGCAGGCTAACGCGCTGACCATTACACTACGAGGCTGACCAATTTTAATGATTTTTAAAGTACCTTAAGATTTTTCTAGTTCAGTGGGTGTTTTGTGCAAATTGAGAAATGCCGTTCTTATGATCGACACCATTTTCAAAAGGTGATTACTATAGTTTTTTGTATGAAAGCGGTCTGGCTGATTTTAGTAAAACACAGGATTGACCTTACTGCATCCGAAAACATCATATTTTTTTTTTAAATTGTGGACTGGCTGTTTTCTGCATAATTACGTTCAAATTATGTGTCCCGAGTACCGACAAATAATAATTTAGGTACATTATTTAACAACAAACTACTCAGCCCAGTGCAAACATCATTACTAAGTTTGTACATAAACATGTCAATATAATTATACATCGTTATCTTAGTAAAACATGTTAACTAAGGCATGTTTCAAAATAACAAATAATGTCTCCCTTCGGCACGGGACACCCCGTTATCTTTAAAGTTAAAAAAAATACATAAATTTTGAAATAATTAATGAACACTTTAAGCACCGGCCGAATACACACAGAATTTACCCTGTGCCCGACCCATTTTTATGAAATTTCATGATTTGTGAAAGCTTTCTTAAAAGTATCATAATTATTATGAAAATACTGGGTGAAATCAATTGAAACTTTTGAATGATAGCAAAAAGACATTTTTGAATCATAGTTTTGCAAACATTGGCTTTTATGGAGAGCCACATTGCAATGTTCGCACGTACACAGGGTTTCACTCCTTTTTTGTGCTTTATATCCCGGAGCCGTGTAAACATGTGATTATAATAATCACGCGTTGTGTCCCGGTCCCGTGTTTTCACGTGGTTTACCAGCAGCGAAAACGTACTAATAAAAGTCACTAGATGTTAATAAAATGCACTTTTTTAGACAGCTGGTAAACCACGTTACAACACGGGACCGGGACACAACGCGTGGTTATATAATCACGTGTTTCCACGGCTCCGGGATACAAAGTGTTAATAAGTAAAATAAAAAAATACAACAGAGATGTAGAATATTTTAGTGAAGGTAATAAGGAAGTCTAAGCATTTACAGGGCTATGCCCTGTGATTGGATGGTTTAAATGGCCACATCACTGTGTAACATTGTTCGAATAATCATATTTCTTTAATATTCTTCCATAAGTTGACTTGAGCGAAAAAAAATAACAGAAATCTTTATTGTTGCGAAGAAATTAATCTGGTTGAATTATTTCACAAACAAAGCAACTGGGCAACTAAAAATAATTTTCCGATTTCTATACTTCTTCTTGGACCAGCTGGTTCAAATACAATATTTTGATCATGATAAAATTATAAATAAACTTATCAATAAAACTTCTTGGTTTAGTTTTACTTTTTATTATTTTGACCAACGACAACATCTTCAAGACTTGTGAATTGTTTACAACGTTTACAGTTTTTATACTATTCTTAACAAATTTTGGAGATAAGATCAAATAATTATTTTTACCGGGGACAAAAAACATAAATATTTACAACTAGTTACAAACAGCTCATTTTGAGGAGTTTTGGGATCGAAATTGGGATGAAGCTTTTATTACTGAGAAGGTGGGAAAAGAACAGAAAAAAACACATAATTTTATCATAATCATGAACGATGGAGCTTTATCAAGAAATATCAACAAAAAAACATCAAATCACAATATTTTGAGTTTGTAAACAAAATACTGTATTTGACCCCCTGGGGAGTTATTAAGATTTACACTTAAAAAAAGAGACGGAAATCATTTTAGAAAAGAAAATATGGAAGCTTAGACTTTATGACCTGTCTCATTACAGAGAAACAGTACGTTATCTATGAAAAGACGTAAAAAACTGAAAATCATTATGACGAATTCGGTAAGCATCTGGATTTATTAACTATGTTTTGACCAATCTCAAAGATATCACGAAAGTGATGAAATCGGTGACTGCATAATCTAAATTTGTAGATTAAAGTATCACTCGTCTTTTATTTCTATAAAAAATTACAATGTTTTGTTTTTCACAATATTTTTCTAGATATCATAATATTGTTTATTAGTTAAGGTACAATTGTTTTTTACTCTTTTTTTATACAACTGGTATCTTAAATAAAAACATAACATTACAAAAAATATTTTTGTCTATTTCGATACGAGTTTTCATTGTGCATTAATTCAGTGGAAAACAATACAAAGTGATTAACCTCAAATGGGGTAATTGTAGCGGAATACATTAGGATATAATATATATTCTAAGCGCAATACCATATTGGCGTAAACACGATACCAGAGCTTTCTCGAAAATCAACCCTAAGAACATCACACCATAATGCCGATCTCAACATTAATTAAACTCTTGCTCGTTAACACACATTAAAGACAATAATTGCCTGAAAGACACAGCCGGTAAATCTAGATGTGTTCATTTTCACCACAGGTTTGATATACTTTATTTACATTCACATATATACACAATATCTTTTGTACTACAGTTCATTTGTTTATTTACTATTTACGGTATATTATATATATATATATATCAAGGGTGAATTGTTCAAATAAGCGATTATGCACGGCTTGCTAGTATATCTGACTTTTGATAATAATGTTTTATAGTAACTATGTTTATGGGAAAATAAATTGAGAAATTGTTACTTATATAATTCCCCACCACCGTTTATATTATCTTACAAAAAAATAGTCCATGAAGCGCGCCCGAACCGTTCTCAGTGAACGATGAAACTAGCCAATTACCTCAGCTTATTCCTCCATACAAAAAAGTTTGCTATATTTTACATAGTTTACCCAGCCCGGTTTTATAGGATTAAAACAAGCTAACAGATTACAAATATTATTCGACTTTTCTCTATTTAGAAATTTGTATTTCGAACATTATTTTCGGCGGACTATTTTTTTTTTGACAGGATACCGTTGACATAGTATGTATCACATAGGACAAGTGGCGTTCAAGGTTGCCGTTTTTGGCATTATTCATTTTAAAAGGAATCGGCCAGTGCTTAGTGTTGAAATTTAAATCATAGTGGAAATATCTACTGAACGTCATCGTGGTAATTTTAAATAAACTTTTGTACACGTATTCAATTTAAATATTGTAGAATAAAATTACGTATTCCGCGTGGTAAATAATCATTGTTTTTCGAGTTGATTTTCACAGAACCACATAAAACATAGTAATTTTGAATTATATAACTTGTATATTATGTACTTATACGTAGGTACTAATTAATTTCATTTTAATAGATTACCTAAAAAATAAATCTCGGTTTGCTGAATATATACCCCCAGAAGGTTTTTACATAATAGGTGAAAAATTCAAAAAAAAATTAAACAAGTTTTATGGTATAACAAATTAATATCTAATAAAGAACACTTACTCTCATTTTTCTATTTTTCTAAATATCAAATGAATTAATGCTTTATAGATATAATATTAGGTACATACTTAATTATTATTACAGTTTTAGGCAAAAAAAATAAGTTTACGGGAGGTATTATTTATGTGTAGGTAATAAAAAAAAAGTAGGTGTTATTTTTACAGCATTCGAATAATGCAAATTATTTTGATTTTATCGCCGTAAAAATTTTTACTCTTCAAACTGAAAATGGAAAACAAAACATATCAATTTCTCCATACTCGTTTTCGAGCCGGTGTAGTCTGACGATTGGAGAATAGAAAAAATATTTCTGTCTACCAGACGCCGCGATAAAGCTAGACTGTAATCTTTTACACCTATTTGGTACTTTAATACTTATCAGTCTCATTTAATCAGAGACGTCCAGTGTGCCATTTGCCATTTTATGAAAATTGATCGAATCATTAAGAATTCTTTGCTTAGAAAGGGATGTCAAGTTTAAGAGGTTAAGTAAAAATATATGATCAATCTGTTCAGCTGGAAAACGAAGTTTAAAATTTATTAAACTAATCAATTTATTTTGATCTTTTTTCCAACTTCATTACATGCACAGTGTCATAAAAGGGTAACCTTATTATTGAGTAATATTCCAAGTTACTTCTAACTAAGGCAGAGAACAATGTTTTAAGGGAGTCTATGGATTAAAATCTTTAACAGTTCGAAGTAAGTACCCGAGGCATTTCATCCCCTAGTAAGTTATCTCATTATGTGAGGAGCAAATGACAATTTACCATCAAACAGTATTCCTAATTCTTTTATTTGGGCAACTCTTACTAGAAAAATGAATTTAATTAATAATTCGAAATAACCATTCAAAAAGATACATGATTTAACGAAATGGCAAATCAGTTTGAATTAATTAATACGCTATCATCATTTCCTTATCCGCACCCGGTGGTGCACTGGGAACTACATTGGAATTCCAATTACAGCGAATATAGATCTTTTTTGTTACATGGAAGGTAAGGGGATTTGTTTTGAAACTCCAATCAATCCACCAATCCAGGAACGAAGAATTATTGCACGGTTAAAATCTTTTAAACCAACATTTCAAGTCTACACTGTCAAGAATTAACTCCAACAACTTATGAAAAAAATGGCATTTGGCAATAAGACAAATTTACGAATAATATTTCCAGAAAGTAAAATAATTGACCAAGTATGACCATGTTCTTCTAATTAAATTAATTAATTAATTCTAATTGACCAAGTATGACCTTTCGCTTCGAACTCAAATCGCTTCATTTTTATCATTTTATATTATTCTTCACAACCCTTGCGCTTCTGGATATTTTTCAGAGAATTTGATTTACCTTTCTGATCATGGTATTTTGCTTCGCTCTTCTCAGGAGAGAACACTTTCCATTCCTTGACATAGCACATCATTTTTCAGCTTTTGCTTTTCCGCTTAAGCTGCTAGACTTTGGAATGAGTTACCTCTGCATATAAAAAATGTACTTCCTCTAGCCACCTTTAAAAAACGTCTGAAACATTATTATATATCCCCAGAATCCTAAACTCCCTGAATATTTTTTTTTAATTTTTTTTATATATATATTTTCTTTTTTTCTTTCCTCGGTTCCTTTTTCTCTCTTCTTCTCAACTCATTATCTGATTCTACATTCCTCATAATTTAACATACAAACATGTGTGCAAGTCTTATCTATTTATATAAAAACAGCTAAACGTTTTAGTTAATTAGGTTATTTTAATTTTATATATGTATCTTTTGATAAGTATAAAAAAATATACCGGTACCGATAAGGGCAGGTATGAAGGTCATAAAAATGAAATTAAAATATCGTTATAAATTAAATATTACAACCAAAATTATCTTCTTTTAAAAAAGAAAAAATACAATTCTATAAAAAAAGGTTTTAACTAAAATAATTAAATAAATATATATTTTTTAAAGTATTACCGAAGGCATAACTTTACGTAGAAATAAAGGAAAACGTCACAAAAATGTATGTGATTTAAAATGCTTGTGTTTCTTTTCGAAAACAAAAAGTTAAAATTTTGCTTCAGCCACTTCCATGTTCAAATTATTATCTTTAAATTGTAACGACCAATTTTAGTTGTCTTTATTGAGATCCTAGATACCTGCCTAAATTTGAAATGGCGTAATTTGCCGGTCTAAAAGTAAATATATTTTAATTATATAAACCTTTAAAGTATATTTTTTAACAAAAAATATTTTTTTAATCTAATTTATGTTATTAGATTTTTTTTATTATTGCACGATTAAAAAAGAACATTCGTTTTAAAATGGCAAAATCGTATGATTTCTTCATTTTGCGTGCGTTTTACCAGACTACAGCCGTAACCAAACCGTTATTTAGTTATATAATTAAAAATCATGTCACCAGTGAATATTTTCTTTTGCAGTGTTCCATATTTAAGAACTTTTAAAGTTATTATCGACATTACTAAAATAATATTAAGGACCTTGTTAAGACTTTCATTTTACCTCCCAAATCTGATTCCTATAATACCTTTGTTTGTTATCGCGATGCTAAGAAAGCTTAATAATTAGCAGTTAAGATCGATGAAAACGAAATAGCACATGTACTTAATATTGGATTTGTTTTGTTTTGTCAATCGCTTAAGATTGGAATTTTATTATATTCACAATTATCTTCTTATTGAATAACGAATCTGTTTGAATTAATAAGATTCTTTACAATTCATGTTATCAAGATAATTCTATGAACTAAAAAATTCGTACCAAACATATTTTTTTATTTTCTATGAATTTAGGTGATGAAAGCAATTAAATAGAATTCTTATTATTGAGGATTTTACAGTAATTACTATTACAATTAAATATCACATTTTTTATAAAAATCAACTTAAGGATGCTGTACAATGAGTATTCCAATACGTCTTGCAGCTTCAGAGCGCATGCATAGTTGGAATTCTAGTTTTTTGCTTGCAATTATCAAATAATTTCATAACAGAGAAAAGATACATAGATTACAACACATATTTCAGCTATAGAACGCATGAAAGGTTAGAATTCAAGATCCTATTTACGAAATTTAGGAATGAAATAATTTTACAAATAAATTAATAAGGTCTCAAAACTCACTCTTTTCAGAGAATTAAAACTCTACAATGAGTTTTCCGAAGAAACAAAAGAAATGCGAAGCCTTAAATCCATAAAATTAATTTGTAAAAATATTTTCTTGAAAAGTTTTTCCTAAAATTTTATGAAATAACCTAATCCGTGTGTCAATAATGTGAGTAAAATTATTAATGCGACAGTGTGTATGTCTTTTCTTATGTGTTTCCTTCACATTGCAACGGAGCAACTGATCAACAAGATTTTTAAATAAGAATAGCCGAAGAGCTAAAATGGGCTCGGGAAAATTCTTAGTGGGAAAAAGCATTATTCCATCACATTGAAACGCACCAACCGGTTGACGTGCATCGGGACAGCAAGAAAGCTGAGTGTAATAAGCTTATTTTAATCCCGAGGAAAACTTTTAGTTGAAAGTAAATTGTTTGTGGAAAAAATAATTACTATTGAAACAGAATAACGTTGCTACGTTGCCATAGATTTACCGATCGTCATTTTTATGAATTATTTTATTATTATACATTTTTTTTACAAAACAATGGTTGGTGGACTGTTTTCGACGAATAAGGGGTCCATGGTTCAAACCCCACTCTACCCCAACGTGATTCTTATTTTCTAATAGTAAGTTATTTACAACTCATTTAAAACGGCCCCAAAATTGAAATATTTAGATTAATAATATGAACGCGAATATTTTGTAAATAGTTAGTGAAAATTTCTACATTTCTTTCTTTCTTTCAAACCACTTGCTACCTACTAAACTACTAAACCTACTTTCACCTTCCATTAAAACAAAAAATAACGAGAAAATGTTCAAAAGGGCTATAAAAAAATGGATAGTGGAGCTGAGTAGAGGTAGAATGGATTGTCTTATCGGCCAAACCAATATTGTATCAACTGCTCAACAAATGTATGGTTTATGTTATGTTTTTGCTCTTTTATTGTGCGTTTTATAAAATAATAAAAGGTTTACATTAATGAAATATAAACATAAATACATAGTGTATAAAACTGTCTGAAAATCTTGTTAATCATTTCTGGATATTAAATATTCTTTGTATATTCTCACATATAAAAATATTTTGGAAAAGTATATTGTTGTCCTCGACACGGGTAACCCCAGTGAGATCACATTATTTTTATTATTAATCATTGTTTATTACGTAAAAAAATAATAATAAAAAAAAACATCAAATGTGTATAATTATCATACTATGTATTAGTAATATTATGCTGTTTTTTTTTTCTTTAAAACATAGCAAAATGTAATTTGTGTGCGAAACAATTGAGTTCTACATTTTTGCCAGTCCCAGGAGATTCTTCCCGAAACTTTTCATATAACTTAGCTACTTGAAGAAGAAAAAAATTAAATTCTTTCCCCACAACAAAACTTTATCTATCATGATAATGTCGGAGAGTTGTTTGAAACATAGACACTCAAATCACTATATTCGTTTTTTGCTTACTTTTTTATGAAGTTTTGGGTTTTTTAAGGTCTCTTTATTTTTGTCAGCTACGAAGAGTGGTGAGTTTATTTTACTGGAAGTTTATTAAATGTATAAATATTTATGTGGATAGGTCATTTGGTTTCAGTTGGTTTTTTTACAGTAACTGACAGTATCATGACGTTTTTGAGACTCACGTACGCTTCATTGAAATAAAATAGAAGTAAAATAAAGTAAAATAAAATAAAATACTGTTTTCAGGAGAAGTGAACAAGTTTGGATTTTGTCTAAAGGAAGAGACAATTGCAGGAGACTGCTGCGAGACATTGCATAAATTTATATACTATTAAACGTTTTGTCCAGAAGTTTATTAGAATGTATGTGTATGTAATAAAACTTTTTTTTAATGTCTTTTAATACGAGTAATATGCATGCTACCACTTTCTATTATGCTTATCCCAACTCAACACCGGGCTCTTGGGCTCACAGAGTTAGGGCTACGTTATTATTTTCGTTATATTTATGTTTGTATCAATATAGAAATAAAAGTAAATAAAATGGGGTTGTGGTCCCGTGGCTAGTGTTGCGAACTCACGGGCCAGAGGCTCGAGGTTCAAACCCCACTCTACCCCAACTTGATTTCCCTTTTCTTATAGTGAGTTATTTACAACTCGTTGAAAACGGCCAACAAAATTTAAATATTTGGGTAAATTATAGGAACGCTAATATTTCTTTTTATTAAAAAAAAAAACATCTTTATTACTTATTACGTATTGTAATTCTTATTCGTTTTATATGACTACTTCCCAGATGGAGCATATGGTTTCCATAAAATCTCTCCAGACATTTCTGCCGGCGACCAACTTATGTAGGTACATTAAAGAGAACACAAAAAGGAAACGGGATGTTTCTCAAGCCTCTCAAATATACACCATTCAAATATACAGATGTTTATATTTAATATGCATACATCTATTATTTATAAAGCGTTTTATTTTTTTTAATTGACTTGATTACGTTATAATGTATCCTTTTACTGGGAAATCGCATTGCGAGGAATACATTTTACTTTTTTTGTCAAATTTTTTTTTTTCTATTTAAAAATAATTTAATGTAAATATATAAATATATTTACTCGTATAAAAACTATGTGGAATTCAATACATAAAATACGTTTTAGAAATTTAAATGTTTTTTGAAAAAAAAAGAACTGTTAAATACCATAAAATTAAGTAAATTTTAAATTAAGTAAGTAAAAGAATTGT
This sequence comes from Micrasema longulum, assembly GCF_059751315.1. NCBI lineage: Eukaryota > Metazoa > Arthropoda > Insecta > Trichoptera > Brachycentridae > Micrasema > Micrasema longulum. The sequence goes on from NW_028279245.1 coordinate 48,266, forward strand.
AAATAAATAATTTAAATGAAATAAATAAAATATATGACTTAAATTTTACATGTTCTTTGACGAACACTTTTTTTTAAATTTCATAAATACACTATTAAATACAGGTTGTAAAATATGTTTTATACCATTTTAATGTATTTGAACAAAGAACCTAATTTATACCATAAAAACCAGTTTATAAAACTTACACCATCCATTTTATGCGTTCTTTGAAAAACAACGTTTTGAAAATGCATAAACTCTACTCGTCTAATTCAGAATGTTAAATATATTTTATGCAATTTAAATGATTCTTTGGTGGTCAAAAAATCTTTTTTTTAATCAAACGAAGACACTATAAAATTCTGTAAACAAAACTTTGCTACACAAACATTTATGTCATGATCATCATCATTCCCTTCCCAAACCTAATGGTGCATAAGGCACTGCATTGGTACACCAATCGCAGCGTATCTTGATCATTTTTGTTACATGAAGGTAAGATGATCAGGTACCAGTCAGAGGACTGTGAAATATTCTAGTGAGAAAACACTCTTTTAAATAAATATTTTTTATCAACCGTGTCGGGAATCGAACCCGAGACCTCTTGCATTGTAGGCAAACGCGCTGACCATTACACCACGAGGCCGATATGTGTAATAATTACTGTTCTGCAGAAAACCAGCCAATAATACGTCACAAGTACGTAGTGCCGAGACTTCCATATTCTTTTCTCTAAAATCTTCTCCATATCTGTTTTTAGTTGAAGCAAACAAACATTATTATTTCATTCCGATGAGCTGAAACATGTCTGGCTATGTTATCATTAGAAATTGTTGTAATGCGGATGTAGAATTAACAGAATTAATCCAATATCAAAATACTAATTTCTGTTTTCAATCTTAATCAAATAATTTAAAGGGAAAGCGATATTCGAACAACGTAGTTTGTTATTTAAAATAATCATTATTCTGTTGATTTTGCTAGGAAGTGGGCATAATTCATCTCTTAACATAATCACAGACATCAAAAAAGTAGACCTGACATTTACTTGAATAACGATACTTACCTACATAACTAACTAGAGCCCTAAGAATATCACATGAGCGTTTTAGATATTTAAAGGGAGTAGCAGTAACATTTACCGTTTCACAAATTAAACTGTTTCGTGAAACGGTTTCTAATTTTTTTTCGGTCAGACTAGTATGAGCCATAAATTTGGAACAAGCAACTAGTGAAACAGTATCACACACACAACGCCTCAAACGAAACATAAATAGTGAGATCCTTGGGGCGGGGGGTGGCTACGAGTTTTGATCATACTGTTCTAAACTATTATTGTAGATAAGTTTCACATATCCTGACTTGTTTTTCGTTACAGTTTAACTTATTTTTGTGAAACAGTTTCAGCAGTTTAGTGGTTTTTCTTTACTTCTATTCGATTGATTCCTGAGAAGATCCAAATAAAGTATTGGCATTAAAAGTGGTTTTAATGTTGTAAATAAGTCACTTTAAGAACAAAATAATCAGGTCGAAGTAGAGTCGCGTTTGAACTTTGGACCTCTGATCCTTGATAAGGAAATTCTATCTAGCAGTGTTATGAAATTCTATTAACCATGCTTAAGGCCCCGGGTTCAATTTCTGGGAAGGTCCACATGCAATACTGATTAGATCGGTGGTTCTTAACTTCAATATTACATGTTCCTGGACCGTTATCTATAGCGTAAGGCTGATCACCTTACATTATTTTAACAGATGATCTATATATGCTACATTTTGTATACCAATGTAGATTTCTATGCATAATCTAGTGTGGACACGGGTGTAATGATGATGTTTTTTTTATTGAATCTGCCACCGTAAAAGTTTAAGTTTTTGTTCTATTATAGTAATTATATCATAAGGAATCGAACACTTGACTTGGTCATATACTGCAAATGATTACAGATGAGATCAACCCTGTTGCTTTTAATACCAGACCGTCGATGACTGACCACAGGTAGTTTTCAGCAGAACTTTCAAAGGCTAAATAGTCGTGTGATAAAGCAAAGTAATTTGAAACGGACAAAGTGAAATGAAGGCTTGTTGAGGCCAAGAGGGAGTTTGGTTATTATCCGTGGCTCTTTGCTACTGCATTCCTGTTTGACATGCTTGGGAGCAACGGTTTGCAACATAAAAGAGATAGGTTTACACTGACTCATTTTTTCAGTCTGATCTTATCGAGCACTCAGCCATTTCTGGAAGTAAAGATCTTTTTTATGTTCCTGATGGTTATCTCCGACAGCGTCAACGCAGATTGTTTTACCTCTTGGCTTCCAGAGCTAACCTGCCTCTGATTAAGCCGATTGGGAAAGCAGTCAGGTAGCTGAACATTGTCACTTTAAAGATCGACATCTTGTACATGAATATGTTTAAGAGCAAATACTCTTTATTATATGTATTATACTTTAATTATGTTAAACTATTGGTCAAGGGTTTCTGGTTTTATATGTAGTCCCAAAATAACGGCTTGAATATTTTATGATATTTTTAATGTTATTAGAGACCACGGCCTTCACAAAAAGAAATGTAGAAAAACTCAAATGTACACAGTGACCCATGGAAAGATCCATTTTGGTATAAGGCTAAGAGACAAAACAAGAAATGAAGAAATTAGGAACAGAACCAAATTAACTAATATCACGGATCGCGTAGCAGGACTGAAGTAGCAATGGGCAGGACATGTTGCGAGACAAGATTCCACAACATGGACTCAAAAAAATTTAAGATGGAGGCCTTGGAAGAATAAGCGAGGCGTCGAAAGATCTCAAAAAGATGATTAGACGACATAGCTGCTATAGGGCAACCAAGAAGCAACCGACCGAGAAAAATGGAAGGATATAGAAGAGGCCTATATTCAGCAGTGGTGAACAGGAAGCTGAAGAAGAAGAAGAAGAAGAAAAAAATTATGTTATATTGGTAAAATAAATTCAATTGAATTTGAATTAATTTATAGTAGGAAAGAAACCGGAATGATCAAGAAATGTACATAACCCCTTTTCTCTACCGACTCGCTTAGAAAATTATAAATTGAATTACTTTTGTAGTTCAAATCAAATTATTAAGTGGGTATTTTGTGTTTATTATAAATAATATATTTTTCTCCGTTTCTATTTAAATTTATCAAATAAATATATAAAGTCTCCCTTTTTGTGAGTTTTGTTTTATATCAAACCGTTTAGTTTAGGCGTCAATCAAACTTTTTGACCTCTTGACACTTGTTTGTAAAGACATTTCAACACTTCACTTAGTGAATACTTTTCCATCAATCCATTTGAAATTTACAGGAATATTGAATAATGAAACATTTGAATGAAAGCCAAATTCACATAATAGCATTCAACTATTTTTTTAAATATTTTTTTTCTTTACAACGATAGCAAAAACAATCGATACACAAATTTTATATACAGTATTACAAAATGCACAGTTTGTTTACTTATTTATTTATATGTATTCACTTTCTTTGTGGATATAGCTACTCTTGTGTACTATTTTGTTTATATTTCAGTGTACTTTTACATAAATAACAATGTATTTTTGGTTTCTTAATCTCTTGATTATTTTTTTTTTTAAATGAGAGAGTTTGTAATATTAATGTAGTCATTTAAATTTTGAGACCATTTTCAGTCAATTGAAAATATTAGTTGAAGAAAACTAAAATAAAGTGATAGAGCCAGGTTCAAATCTTAGCCTTTTAAACTGCAACCTGCGTCCACTGCTACATTACGTCACAACCAGTCACAAAATGTAATTGAATAGTTATATTTTTATTTTATTCAGTAATTAATTTATTTACTACTACTAGAAGGCTATCACATAACAGCTACAAAATTCAAGCGTTTCATTATATAAGTTTAATATAAATACGTTTCTATAATATTTTAAAAAAAAAAGATTTTGAGTCACACTATGCTTTATAGATGTATAAGTTCGATTTCCGCCATCGTTGATGTGAAATATTTATTCAAAACAGTGTTGTAATACTGGAATATTTTATAACCCCTGGACTGGCACCTGAAGCGTAAGGAGATCATCTTTCATTTATGTAACAAAAATGAACAAGGTACGCTGCGATTGGTGTATCAATGCAGTATTCTATGCGCCATTAGGTGTGGAAAAGGAATGAACAAATTATAGATATATATGAATAACTGAATTACTGTTTTTGAATTAACTGTGACTCGAATAATAAAAATAAAACTTTTATTTTATTGGTTGGTTGGAAGAAATTGCCATTTGGCAATAAGCCCGCCAATGTACAAATAACATTATGAACAAAAAGTTAAATTAATAAAAATAACAGTTTTAGGCAAAAACTTGAAGTATAGAGTAAGTATTATTTAAGAGTAGGGAATTGAAATACAAAAACTGAAAATGATTTTTACCGCCTTTAAATAATGCAGAATATTTTGATATTATCACCGTAAACATTTAAATCTAAATCCTGACAATAGAAAATAAAACATCAATTATTTCTCCGTAGTAAAAATACGCTTAAGAATAAAAAAAAGTAGTGAATCTACTAAGGGAGATAAGATCATTAACATCACATGCCACGGAAACGATGCAGCTATAGTGATGATGAGAACATATCCATCTCGGTAAGTAAACATCTGGATGCCTAAGAAATGTCGTATAGTACAATGAACACATGATTATTGGAAACATAATAAACATAAGTTCTAACTAATATTAATGGACATATGTTTCCAGAGGTTATGAAATATTGCCGCAATCAATTATTTCTCCATTATTTCCATTCTCGTGTCCGAGCCGATGTAGTGATGTGAATTGCAGAATTTACAAACTAATTCTATCTATTTGTTGTTGATATGATTTTCCTTGCAAATAGACCGCATAAAATGCATTTTGCTCACAATCAAGTCGAAGAGAAAGAGTTGCCTTATAACCTCAGAGTATATTTACAAATTAACCGCATAGACAACAGCATTGTGTTGCACATAAATTATGCTAGTAAGGTTGTGCAAAGTGCAAACAGCATGTGAAGTTCTAACTAATATTAATGGACATATGTTGCCAGAGGTTATGAAATGTTGCCGCAATAAATTTTACTTCAGGGGGTTGAGAAACACGTACCGGGGTAAAGTGAGCATATAATAATTATCAAGAAATATTTGATAAGATTTTTACATAAACACGTTGAATATTTATGCAGTTGACTTAAACAGTATTCAGAATAAATGTTCCAAAAAGTTGTGGCGTTCTATCCTCTCTGCCTACCCTTACGGGGAAACGGCGTGATGGTTTGTTTATTTGTTTGTGTTTCTATGGGGAAAAAAACAGCACAGACGGACAAGAGTTCAGTTCAGACAACCGATGCTAGTACCTCCAAGTATTTAAGTATTTATTTATCGTTACTAATTTGGTACTCATGGTATGCCCTTACTTATGTAGGATACATTCTTTTTGGATGTTTTTTTAAAAAAATAAATCATTGAGAAATATGTAAATCTAGGCTTATGACATTTCACATTATATAGCATTATTACATATTGCGTAACATTCACTATTCAACCTATGTTTTAACATCAATATACATTATTTCGTTCCAGAATTTTGTGAAGCAATAATATTTCATCTCTTTGGTAAGAATTGTTTTGCTGTAAACATCAGTATCTTATTTTCCATTTATCTCTGTCCTTAGCGGCTCTTTTTAACTAGCCATAAACATGACGTATAGTTTCTTCATATCTCCATTAAAATGATCGAGATAGCCTCGGCAGGGTTCTGCTTTACGGTTCCTGCCATATGTTCCTTCCGAAATAATGTGCCGAGGATATTTGTGGCGTTAAATATGACCGATCAATTTCACACGTTTTTTATATGATATTTAAGAGGTGTAGTATCATCACTAATTATCTCTATAACTTTATAATTTATAAATTATGTAATATCTTTCTTGTTTTATAAAAACACTCTCCCCACTAACCCAAAAACCGTTGTAAGGACCGAAGGTTTTCCTATCGGTTTTGTACACACTAAAAAATCATTTTGTTACCAAAAAACCGATTACCAAAATTTTTTTTAATCTTAATTTTATAAATCGTAATATTAATTTAACCTTGCTCTGCTGTTTTCATGACCCTTTTCATTATTGGTTTGGTCAAATTATACGAAGGGCTTTTATCGAATATTAGCTTTCTTCATTATTACCAAATTGCAATTACAAAAACAGTAGGAAAAATGTTTAATTCACTTATTAAATCTACTTTAATAATTCTATTAACACTATGGTATTAAATATAAAGTATAGAACATTGCCATATTCTTCCGGCGTCCTTCACACCAGTCATAATTTTTCTAATTAATTTTTGTAATGTCTAAGTGTGATTTCTAGTACCGATTCTTCTGTAGGACCACTTCTCAAAAGGTCCTAGACTCTTTCTCTTTTATTATGGATAACTTATATAGCGCCATTTTCGTAATATCTCAAGGGCGCTTTGCATAGTGATTATATTGTTAAATAATTTTAATTGAAGCTTTTAAATTTGTAATTTAATTAAAACAATTTGTTTTGTTGTCACGTACTACGGATTTATTCAAATCATTTAGAGAACAAGTGGGTTTTAAGTTTTTTCCGAAACATCACTTCACTTTCACAGCCCCGCACCTCTGCTGGGAGAGCATTCCATGCCATAGGGTCTGCGACCGCAAATGCGCGTTCACTAAATTTAGTGCGCTGTTTGCGTAGAGGTATAATAACTTTTCCTCTCGCCGTAGACGTAGCTGATCTAAGCGTGAGACGCCTGTCAGCTAGTTCATCTGGAATTTGGAATTCCGGAGCAGAGTTGTGCAGTGACTTATTCATAAGCCAACAGAGTTTGTATTCGATCCTCTGTGGAAAACGCAGTCAGTGTAGTTTCCGAAGTAGTGGAGTGATATGTCTGAACTTAGAGATTCCGAAAATAAGTCTCGCTGCAGCATTCAATACAGATTGTAGGTGAGTAATTTTTTTCTAACGCATCATGTCTCACAGTCATACGATACTCCACAGATAGCACTATCACTAGAATTCTAATATGAATTTAAGTTATCTGATCACTTATACATACGTGCATTATAATTAAGACCTGTAATAGCCACTTTTAAACGACTGCATTTAAATAACATATTTTTATGCTTCCCTAAGCATATTTCATAACGTATTTTCCACCGTTATAGTTTTACGACTCCGCTGTTTACGACAAGTTAACAGCGCTAGCGGGTGTTATGTTGCGCGAACCCGGGGTGTATGAAGAATGATTATGATACTCACTGACTTGGCATCTAAAATAATATAAAAAATATAGTCCTACAGTTCATACACTGCGATAGAAATCACATTTTTCTTAAACCTAATTAAATTTACGAAAGTTAAGTTAAATTAAAAATAACGTGACATAAAACAAACAATGAAATCTTTTATCCTACCAAATAACTTTTTGTGGCTTCTTGGTGGCGATTTTTTCTTACATAATACTTTCATAGCAGTTTTTATGATGCTTAAAAAAGGCAAACAAGTCTCCTTTTCTAACGGTTGATGCTTTTTCAGAGTTTATAACCGTTATTTTGAAGAAACGTGTTTAAAAAGGAAAAACCATAGTAAACAGATAACATAAAAGATTTTTTTATCAACAATGTTTGATTATGCCAAATGCTTGCAGATTTTTTTATCGATTGAAATCCACTAAAATATAGCTTCAATAGCCTTGCAGTATAATTAATGTTTTGCATATTTGACTATTTTCTTACTTTACAGTGTACTTTTTAAAAAAATGCTTATACCTTCAAAACTCCAAAAAAAACTGTAAATTTTTAATCATTTGCAATGGTGTATTTTATTCAAACGTATTTTTTACACAGCTACGCCGTAATGTTTCACGGCTTTTCTATATTGGCACCATAGCGTTTCCTTAAGTTTAATAATCATGTTTCCATTATCATGCTTCATTGAAATCGATGTACCAACCCAGTAACCAGTGCACTAATTTGTCAAGATGAAAGGAAGACGGAGCATACTGTAGAAGAAAGACAATGCATTCCTCTTGGGCATTATTCGTATTCTTAAGGGTGGGAGTCAGTGCTATACAAGCTCCTGACGTCACTGAGACCTGTAAAGATCTATTTTGACAGGTCCCCGTGAATGCTTCTCGCCCTCCAAGCCCAGGTCTATAAAATGCCTGGCTACTGTGTGGAAGGCGAGAGTTCTCATATTGCTAAATCTATCTCTCCAAGCCCAGATCCGTAAAGTATCGGGCAATTAGGTAGGGAGCGTACTTTTTAACATCTTCAGGTTTAACCAGTGACCCCCCGAGAATGAGGCTTATTTTATGATGTAAAGCATCACATTCAAATAAAAATATTAAGGAAGATATTTGGTGCTGTCAACTATAACGGAGTGTGGAGGAGACGGTTTGATCATGAATTAGAGGCACTGTATGGTGAACCCAACATTGCACAATTCATCATAAGAATATTACAATGGTTGGGTCATGTGCACAGAATGAATGATAACCGTACCCCAAAAATTATTATTTATACCACTCCGGAAGGCAGACAAAGCAGAGGCAGACCAAAATCAAGATGGCTGGATTATGTGGAAAGTGACATTAGAGCCATTATCCTGACAAAGTGGAGAAGAACAGCAGGGTGCAGGGACGAATGGAGACAAATTCTGGCAAGGCCAGGGCCCACAACGAGCTGTAGCACCACTGATGATTATGAAAGCATCACATTCACAAAGCATGTGTATCCTTTTGGGTATACTGGGGACTAAATTTTGCATCATAGAATCAATGGGTTCACCCTGACCCTGAATGATTCTGACTCTGGTTATGCCGATAGGATAACGAGGATAAGAGCAATCAGGCAACTCATGATCACTTTAGAGATTGCTATCTTTCGGATCAGTAAAACTATGTTTTATAAGCAAATTAATACTCTCGCTGCTGGATATTGTCACCATCATAAATTCGACAGCGATGAGTATGCCTTGGCTGAATCTAGTCTTTCACACTTGCCGGTCTGATGTCCTTCCTTTCCAGTTTCTCACTTCCAAAGTTGTCGTATCTGCACTGATGTAGTCCATCTATCGCATTTTTGGCTTTTCTGGTCTTTGTCGTCTTTGTGGCATAGAGAGAATTGGGTATTTATGGGGTTTTTGTCGCCCATTCTAATTATATGGTCAACCCACCTAAAGCACCCTACTTTGATAGAGTTGATTACATCGGGCGCTCCGTAGATTTCATATAGCTCTCTATTGTAACGACGACGCCTATAGTCGTTTTCTCTCACAGGACCATCGACAACTCTAAGGATTCATCCTTTGAAAGCTGCAATGGTCCCCTCAATATTCTTCGTCATAGCCCAGGTTTTGAAAGCATATGTCAGAATTGGTTTGATCAAAGTTTGGTACAGTATATTAGTGTATCTTAGTCTTTTTTTCGTATGAGTTTGGAATGAAATTGTTTCTGAAGCGCGTAGTAGCAACAGTTGGCAGCCATTATACTCCTTTTGATATCTTCCTGTGCATTGTTAGAATGTATTGTGCCGACATAATATCAAGCCTTTGCTCAAAGGTTTCTGGTTAATATTGTCTAATATAAGACCTTTAAATATTTTATTTTATTTATGTTATTTTGGTCTAATAAAAATGATCAATAAAAAACATTGAAAAAAAAATGATGCAGGATAGTTAGTTTACTTTATCAAATTAAGTGATATGCTATAAATATTTCAATAAAAATAGAAAAGAAGATTTCGATAATTCAAAAATTTTTCATTTAGCTTTTGCGTTTTATAAAGGTGTTTTTTTTAATAAAAAGACATCAAATTCTTACCTAAAAATTGCAATTGTGACAAAAAAAACATTTCTGCCAGATTTTCCAATATTCCGATTTCGCTTTCTGTTCTTCTACAAATCTCTAACGTGTACGGAATATATTATCAATTCGTCCCTTGAGTCATAAAATAGAGTACTTTAAGTAACTTATTATTCTTTATCATCAAAACCAGTTTACTCCTTGGAGACTGTTGGTTACAAAATAAAGAAAGTATTTTTAAGGAGAGGAATGAATAAAAGAACACATTTTTTAATGATGAAAATTGTCTAATCAAAAAAAGGATTTTCGGTATTTCAATGCTTTTTCATACGCTGTGATTATTATGAAAATGCTGATTTAATTGTAACCACGCAAATCCTTTTTTTCTAAAACCTTCTACAGACAAAGATGACGAGACGAGGAGGTATTTCACCATCTCCTTTTAATTCCTGATTAGCTTATATGTCCTGCCAAATCGCATTTGAGTTTTAAAATCAATTTTACTATCTCTGATTATAGCGAAAAAATGTAAATCTCATTTGAATCGTTTCTAAAGTTAATTAAATGAATTTACCTCTGTTCAAATCATATTTTAAAACGGCGTCGCGCGCGTTATCGTTTTGACAGTTCAGCTCAAACTTATATGGCGTTGACAACCGTTTATAATCGATATAATAATATGAGTCTCCAAGATTTTATTTTACATTAGGTCGTTATCTTATCAACAAAATACAATTAAACTTGATCAGAGAGTGTATAAGGAAACGTTACCTCCACAAAATATAATAACCTTTTATTTTTGATACTAAAAATATAAAAGTTTTTATATTTTTACTATCAAAAACATTATTCACTTTATGGTACGACATTTTACACTATTTGTTTATAAATTTGTACGACCACGTACGTCGCGTCGACCGGTTTCGAGGTAAATACCTCACCATCAAGACTTACATTAACTTAAGAGTCACACGCGTTACTATTTATACTGTAATATATTGTTAAAAAAAAAAATATCCCTGTTAAGATTCATACTATATTCCTTCTCTATTTCTTAAACTCTTTTGTTTTTTAAAAATAATTATAATATAATTTGAGCAAAAACTAATAGAGTGACGGTCAATTACTTTCATAATATTCAAGATTTTTTTTCTGTTGACAACGAATCGTTTAAAGGATGTTGTGTTTTTTAGGATTTGTAGGCTTTTTGCCTGATTCCTCATAAAAAATAAAATTGATCGCTTTTAATAGTGCAGTATATCTATTTAGGTATTAATAATTTTGGACATTCAAATAAACGTTTTAAATCCAGTTTTTTTTCTAATTACAAAAACAATATAACGAAACAAAGAAATACCAATGCAATTTACTGCATTTTATTCAATTAAGACCCAGTTGCACCAAAAAATACGTTAACCCAATGTTCCTTGAACATACATAGAGATTTAGTAAAGTTTGTGTATTTTTGAATTGCGTTATTTTAAGCTTAAAACGATAACGTATTTTCATTGTTTTTTTTTAAATCTCTTTACATAAAATAAAATAGTGGTACAAATTTGAACTGTCAGAAAATTGCTAAATAAAAAGTAGTTTTTTTCCAATACGACGTATTATCAAAAATCCGCAAAATATTTATATGGCAAAATATTATTATGAAAAAAAACTTACTTGCTAATTAGTTGCCATCAAAATTATAATATTGAGGCTAGTAAAGGAGTAGTAATTTTACACAGTAAAACGGGTGACAGCTCTACACAAAACTGGTCCCCGGGAGTCAATTTTTGTAATTAATTACTTCGAAATGGACAAAGATACTCAAAACCTTTCAAATATATACTGACGGTGATTAGTTATATCAAATACATTTTCATACAAGAGTTACGAAGGTATTAGAAGCAAACTTGGAAATCTCCACCAAAAACGGAAAATTAGTTGTTGATGCTTTAATAAACTATACATAAACGCCTACCTACCTAAATGATAGGATGTCTTTTAATCTTGCAAAACCAGGATTCAATTATACTACTTGACACTGCAAACTTAGAATTCTCCATTGAGTTAGTGCAGTGGTCGGCAAACTCATTAGTCAAAAGAGCCAAAAATCAGCAGTTAAACAATTAAGATTTTCTTGAAGAGCCAAATTCCTTAATGTTTTAAACTGTTTTTTCTGTATGATGTGCCATATATGTGTTTTTTGAAATATATTTTTGTGTTTCTTATCCCATATTTGTGGTCATATACTCATGTGTCTGTCTCAACTAATTGCTCGTCTCACCTCAACATATATGTCTTAAATAATGTGTAATAAACTATATGTATGTAAATAAATAAATAAATGGCCATGGACTTTAATAATAAAGTACGGGTATAAGCAGCAGAAAATATGCGTATTCGCTCTCCATTTTAATTAGAAATTCTTTAAACTGGCGATGATTAAAAGCTTTAGCTTAAACTGTGATGACAGTATTGACGATGAAAACATTTCTCTTGGAAATATCTGTGCACAAAGCGGTTCTTGTTGAAGGATGCAATGGTAAAGAAGTATCTGGTAATTAATTTTTGACATCAAAATATTTAAAAAAAATCATTTTGCCCCATCTGCATCATTGAAACAATTTTATCGAGTTGAATATGCTGTTTTTCCATGCATTTAATGAAAGCATTTACATTCTTCTCGCCATGTGTTGGAACTTTTAGTGGCAATTCTCCTTAAAGTTCTTTTTTAGAACCGGTAGACGAAATAAATCGAATGAAGGTGAATCTTGCGCTGTGTGAGCCGCGGTCAAGTGGCTAAAGAGCCGCATGTGGCTCGCGAGCCGCAGTTTGCCGACCTCTGAGTTAGTGAGGCATAATGAGAAATCTCATAATTCTTTCTTCAAAGTTATTCGCAAATATCTCAGTAACTTCTTTTACTGGAGATTTCTAAGTTGGCGTCTTATACCCTCATATATGAGTTATTTTACACCAATTTTGATCTGTCGGCATCGGGAGCAAAGGATAAAATTAAGTATAAAAATAAACGATTGTTGCGTTTTTACAAATTTGGATAACTTTTACAGCGCCGTTTTTGTAAACATCGCCTCAAGAACGCTGTACAGTAAATAAACATCCCAGAACGTTTAGCCGATTCTAGTTCATTGTTTCCAACTATGATATATTATAATTTTAACCGATAGGAGCTAGATAACAGCACGTCATGCAGCTACAGAGCGCGTTAAAAAAACCTAGCTTGTATTTGCATTATTGTTTTAATAGATAATAAAGTTTGGCGTTTTAATAATATTTTAAAAACAAGAAAAAACAATTTTTTGTTGAAATTGTGGATAAAAAAGCAAATTTAAATAGCTTTTTTTTTAAATGAATTCTTCTCATTTTTATTGATAAAAAAATTGTGTTCTATTTTAAGCATTTAGATTTTATTTTTTTAATCTATCGTATTCTTCCAGAAGCCTTTATTTAAATTTGAAATAAAATGTACACCTACACACAGATTTTTTAAAATTATTTAGTAACAGTCTTTTGGTATTTGTAACTTATTACTTGCCTTACGTAAAAAAAAACCAAATTTATAAGTTCACAATTTTTTGTAAAGGTTGTTTATATCATAAACTAAAAAAAAAACAGATTCAATAAAAATAGTGATACTCACACTTCAAAAAGAACATTGAATTTAAAACAATATTATTAAAAATAATATATAATAATGGGAGGCGGATAGTGATTTGGTGGGTTCGAGACCTGATGTCAAATCCATGCTTTACCACAATTTGTTTTCTTTTTTCCAAAATTATTCTGGACAAAATGTGTTGCAAAAAAAACGAAAGATAACAAGCCATTTATTACAAACGTATCTTTGGGTGATCCCGAGTAAGTAACTAAAAAAAATAGGATATTTGTACTAGTAACAGTGACCGTGAAAATCTACCCACCCTTTTTTCCGTTTCTATAAAATGGCATGGATTATTTCATTTAAAACTTTTTTACTTTACCAGTTTGCGGTGCAATTAATCTTCTGTTAATATAAATCATTTTTATAAATTGAATATTTGCTCATTCACGATAATTTATTTGTGTGTATTCTATTTACGTTTCCCAAATACTAAATGTAATTTACTGGAATATAATGAAATAATGCCTTTCAAATTAATTAATAATCCGATAAAATAATACAAAGCCTTGTAATTAAATACACCGTATTGTCATGTTAATGTGATATCTTGTTTATCGTTTAATTGCTTGTAATAATATTCATGTGGTTGGAGCATATTGTACAATATTAAATTAGATCCATAAATATTCGAAATGCGAGAATCGAAAATCTAGACAATGTACTGAGATTCTAATTCTAATTTAGATATTTAAAGGTGGCATATGTATCGTCTTTTTTGGGTGATTTCGTCAAGGATGGATTCGTCCCAACACGCGATAGCGCATTATTTATATTAGGGTATTCGTTGTAGTGGTTGACAGAAACAAGATTTTTCGAATTTCGTAACCGAATTTAGGCGTCTGTTCAGTAGTGGTTTCGGCCAAAGCCAAAACTTATTTCAATCATTGTTATAATAAAAATACGTATATAGGTTTATCTACTTTTTTCTAAAGTTTTTACCACCAGGTTTCGTCGTGACCGACATCGTTAGACTGGTGGGAGACTAATATGTTATGTACAAGTGCAAGCAGGTGTTGTATATCATGATTTCATATAATTATGGGAATGAAAGAGTTTAAATAAAAATAATATGAGTATAAAGTAATTACAATTGTAATGTACAATAGTCGGTCACGACTACACCCGAGCACTGGTAAAAATTATAAATAAAAGTGGAATAAAACTATGTACGTCTTTTTTAAATTATAATTTAAATGCAGTTCCTCCAAGAAATGTCAGTAGAAAAAGTCAATATATTATTTAAATCAGTAAAACCACTTAAAGATACCTCAAATTGGACGTTTTTCTTGTTAAACCTTAGGAGTTCGTTAAAATAAGTTTTAAATCAATTGCATTTTTAAATAAGAGGCATAAATTTAATGGTTCGTTTTTATATTATACGTATAACTTATATGAAACAGTTTTACAAAGCGTGTTTAAAGTGGCCACCTAAGTGGATCAGAAAGGTTTGAAATGAATATTAGATTATTTACATAATTGGTTAATATTGACGCAAAAAAAACTTCGATATTCGCAAAATTGAGTTCAAGAGAACCAAAAATGTAAGACCGTGTACGGCCAGCAGTGTCCGTAATCCTGTTCCAAAACTCTGACTGCGTTTTTATTGAAATATCATTTTTCGCTCGATTTGCCGCGATGATAATAACGGCTAAAAATATCGCCTTATTTTTTTCATATCTTTTCATATCTGCAAATAAGATCAATTTTTTGAATACCGTTTTAACCACAATAAGCTTAAATTTTTCGAAGTTTTTGATTTCTTGGCCGCCATTGCTCTAATTTTGACGATTTTTTTATTGAATTTAAGTTCATTCTATGGAGAAAGATCTCACCAACAAAATGATTTAAAGAAAAAAAAAACTCCAACTCGTTCACCCGGAATCGCGACAAGAAAAAAGCAGTTCGCGAATTGCGCGATCGCCCTTAGATAAATATACCTCCTAATTATTAATATTTTCGGAAATTTTTAAGCTTGTTTTGTTCATCAAGAATGCAAAAAAAACTTTTGAAAAAGAAAATTTGTTTATGTTTATTTGTTCGTCCACAACCGCCATTTAAATCTCACCCAGTTTTCAGCCGTGGAAACCTTTCTAATCCCCTTAAACCAGCCAATGAAGGGTCGTAAACTCAGGAAACGTCTGGACTTTCATAATCCCTTATCTGCTCTACTGAGTTATGTTAATCTTAAGAGAAAACGCGGTCTGACTTTCCTTTATACAAACATATTCCCGTATTTTCTTCCAAGCCTTTGGCAGTAGAGCAGTGATTTTATTACACAACATACGATTACATATTTTCCATTGGCGAGTATCTATGGTTTCGTATTTTTGATAAATGGTTTCTTATAGGAGCTTGGACCATCTAAAAACTATTAAAAGTTACTCAGTTTTATCTGCTATTTTCGGCTGTCCGATATCTATACTAATAAAATAAATAATTTTGGAAAACGGAAAACGTCCCGGGAAAGAAAATTATTTTGATACTCTTCCTAAAAAAAAAAAACAAATCAGTTCGGCATAGTCAGTCCGACGTGCATTTGTGTTTTTTGCATAGTACCGCGGAGGCGTTTGCGAGAGATCGTCAGAAAAACAATGTTCAAATTGTGATTCACAAAAATTGGCTGGCACCGCGTATCGTCTTAATAACTCACTTGTGGGTCACTCCAGTCCATGTCCACAAAATTTTGGACCAACTGAAAGTAATATTCTATTAAAATTACATTACGCATATAGATACTATGCAAATTGACTTATTCTATCGTTTGCAATTTCATTGAAATTTTAAAAACATATTTTCGTTTACGTTCAGTGTGAAAACTGTTTTCATCAAAATGTCTGCCAAAGACTCATTTAGATTTTTATCCCACAATGTTGTGAAAGCTGCCCAGATATACTATATTACAAACTACATAAATAGATTCTAGAAAATAGTGTTTCTCACGTCTTTAAAATAACATTATAAATTTATTTATTTTCATTCAGTTTAACGTAAGCACTTTATATACATAAACGGTTAACATTTTATATATATATATATATATATATAAACACAAGGCCGGGCATACAGATTCAAAAACTGATCTTACTTAAATGAAAGACATAACCCCAACAATACAACACATACAAATAATACAATCACTAGGTCCTCAACACTAATACATCTTAAACAAATACAAACTAATACCACTTTCAAAAAAGGGATTTTAAATATTATGCAGTTAAAATCTATAACCTACTTCCACAGTTTATTAAAACAATAAGAAATAAGAAAATGTTCAAAATGGCTACATACATTGATAATGGAGCTGGGTAGAAGTAAAACGGATTGTCTCATTCGCCCAAACAAATATTTAAAAAAAACTGCTAAACAACTGCATGGTTTATGTTATGTGTTTGTTATTTTATTGTTCGTTTTATAATATAAATAATATAGGTGTAAATAAATTAAATATATACTTAAATACGTAGTGTTTAAAACTTTCTGAAGATTTTCTTAAGTATCTTTGTATTTTAAGTCTTCTTTGTTTATTCTCACATGTAAAAATATTAAACAAAATTATATTGTCAAGTTTCCTCGGCACGGGTTACCCCAGTAAGGTCACATTATTTTATTATTTATCTTTGTTTATAATGGAAAAAATGAATAAATAAATATTGCTTAAGGACAATTTCTCTCTATTTACCCAAATCGACAAAAAACAAAACATTGATAGGTATATGTGTATACACACAAGTATTTTAGAAAACAAACTTAATATCTACACTATACTATGAAAAAAGGAAGGGGTAAAGAGGGGTGGAAAGAGGGGGGAAAAATAAAAAACTCAAATATTCAGGAAGTGACGTTTCATACGTGATTTGAATGATAATAATGAAAGAGCATCTCTGACATTAGTGGGTAGATTGTTCCATAACTGAGCAGTCAAAGAGTGGATGTTTAAACATAGGCAGAATGATGAATGTTACATAGTGTGTGAAGTGGCCACTTTAACCAGCCAGTGACAGGTCATAAGCTCTGTAACTAGACTTTCATATTCCCGTCTCAAAAATGTTTTTTTTTCTGTTGCAACAAATTTAGTCACTATTCTATTCAGATAGTTCCGGCTAAGGAAAATCTAGTCCTTTACATCTCTCTTGAATGATGTTTTGTCCTTGAGAGCTTAATACGTTCTTCCAAAATATTTCACTCTATGTTTGATAAAGGAGAGATGTCTCTGAGCAAAAATCATACGGGTTTTGGGTATAACAAAATTCGTGCTTTGGGAAACCCTCGTACGAACATTTTGCTGAGATCTCTCCTTGTTGTTCGACCAGAAGTGTGTCAGTGCTTCTTTTAGTTAGAGTTCTCTTATATTTAGCACATTCATGCATTTAAGCAACTAAACATAGTTGCAGAAAGCAGCCAGCCATAGAAAAGTGAACCTGGAAATAAAGCACTTTTGTGGAAAGAGTGAATAATCAAAACTAAACAACAAAGGAATGTTTTTTCAATGATTTTTTAAGCCTGGCTGACCACAGAATCAAAAGATGGTCATTTTGCAGAAAATAGCCAGCCCTAGTAAAACTCAGATTTTTTTTTAAATCTAGTGCCGAAGGTGTTTTTTGTGAATCGAAAAATGATTATTTCTTTATTTTTGTTTAAAAGCCGCCTGGTTTTTATCAGAACAGAGAATTGACTTTACTGCACCCGATAACACAGATATCTTATTTTTCAAAAAATGTGGACTGGCTGCTTTCTGCATAGCTATTTTTAACTGTTCTAAAGGGTATGTTGGAGGGGAGCGGAATATGATTCAGGGTAATAAGCTCTGTGAAATTTCGAGAGGCTTTAATATGGATGCCGCACAACTTCCTCAAGCCAATTATTTCATAGGTTGCAGTGGAATCGATAGTTAAAATAATAGTATAAAAAATTTAAAAAAACGGGAGACGGCTTGTGATCTTGTGGACAATTTGGATCCCATTTTCGATCAAACATTTCATAAATATTAGTATATATTGATGAGTTAACAAAGAATTATTAAATATTGGAAAGCAGCGTAGGTACGCACTCTTCTACAAAATTACAACCTATTTAACTCTTAAAAGACTGAGGTAAATAATCCCTTTGCGCGCGGTGATGTAACATCGTGTTACCACAAGCAAAAGGCGGAATATTCTAAAGTTCAGACATTTGAAAAAAAATCATAAAGACATACGGTTCAATAATTCCTTTTCCATTAATTATGCAAATAAACATTATGATTTACCCCTGTTATAGAAAAATAAATTAAAAATCATAAATACGCCGCTCATATTACGCGCGTACGTCTTCCGTCATTGTCATCAACGGACTGAAGACTGAATCTGTTTTACACCACCACACCCGACACCCGCCAAAGAACAGCGTCTCTGTCTTCTTTATTATGAGGTTTATCTTCGTGCTCTCCTTTATAGAGATGTGTTGCTGAATGAGCGGACATTCATTCAAGAATAAATATTTTTTGTATTAACATCCAACATAGTTATACAAATTTTACTTTCCAAATCTGGCATGAAAATGTCCATTTGAAGATTACAAAAAAATAAGAGTTTGTCATTAAAAAACTAAGAGAGATATATCAAATATTGTGTCCTATGTCGACTAATGTGACATCACAGCCACACAAAAGTTAAATAATGATTTTTTTTTTGTGAAATTCCATTTATTTAATACTTTTCATTGCCGAGCCTCTAACTATCGCTATGCAAAAAATACGAATATATGTTAGTTTATGGCGTCGTAGCATCTGTTTTCGGTTAAAATATTAATTCGCTTTTCCACGCAGAACTTTCCCGAGGGATTAAGATGTTTTTTCGGGATGAAAAGTAGCATGTGGCACTTGTCAGTTCTTTGGCTATCCCTATGCAGAAAAACAAGTTTAGTAGATCGGTTTTATCCGTTGCGACGTAAAAGAGACACGAAAAAACCGACAAACACACATTCGCATTAATAATAGTTTCACAGTTAACCGTCTACAGGGGCCGCGTCAGAGTTGGTTAAGCGGCCAACTGTGAAACTGGCGTTGCGGGTTCGATTACTTCCAGTTGCGAAAAATTATGAAAGATATTTTCTCAATTGCTCTAAAGTTTTGTGGTGCATTTTTCATAACTTCCATCCATATGCTCTCTTTTCCACCTGCTGACAAACGTCTATAATAGAGTCTAAGTGTCCTTTTTTTAAAATACCAACTGCATCTGTCTTAATTAGTATGAATGGATGATGACCCGACTTAATTTCTTACTAATATGGGTTTTTCCTGGTTGTGTCACAAACTGTGTCTCTGTCTCTGTACTCAATTAATGTGTGTAGCATAGAATGAAAATAGTTCAGAAACCGCGTACGCGCATCACACTGAAGCCGACTAAACTACTCATAAATGAGTAGTTCTACATTTTGACTATTAGGTACTCTGTAGACGTCGCTTAGTACGCAACTGCCGATTAATATTCAATTATGCCGTGTTGTGTCGTTTTTAAGTGTCAAAATACTGCTGGGATTAAAAAGAAATACTGTAGGATTACTTTTCATGTGCAAGTAGCAAATTCACAAATAATATTAATTAACTATTTTTTATTATATCAGATTATTAATTAAAATTTGGCCGACATTTTGTTTGTATTGCCAGGGTGGTCGAATTTTTTAGCTTCCTATAAATAAACCTAAGCATAATATTTAACGGTACTAATTTATTATGTGATTTTCTTACGTTTGCCTAATAGAAGTACCTTTTTTTTAAATTGTACAATCAGTATAATATTTGTTTTGGTAAAACATAACATAACCCAAAATTATCTTACATTTGTTCTATGATAATATATTTCTCAGTCTGGCAACATTACGCAGCTTTTTTTAAATCACCGAATTTCGTTATAAGCGACTAGCAATTAGATGTTGTTGCTAACGACGAAATTCGCTAGTCGGTACATACAATTTCATGCTGAGCATACTTTTTATTTTATAATCTTCACAAAACAGTATGACTAATCATCTTTCTGGTGGTGTGTACCTATAGTGCATAATAATATGTTGTATAAATAAATCATAGATAGCCACATAGAAGTCTATTTATAGTCGATTACCGTTGACGTGACTAAAATATAAAAACCAACACTTAAAATAATAACGCATCAACAAAGTGAACGTGTTCAGAAAGGATTCATAAAATTAATTATACCGACGGACTCGGCGAAAACTTAAAACGCTGTAAAGGAACGTTCAAGAGAGGAAATATTCATTTTCAAAAACGTGCTTGAGAACTTTACATGAAAAGGGGAGCGGATCCAATTTTTTGGCGTTACATTTTTTTTCACCTAATATTTTTTTTTAATATGATTATATCGTTTGAGGTGTAAGAGAGTCAATTCCGTTTAAAAACAAGCGAGCTATGGCGAAATTTGTATCTAAAGATTAGGACTTATGACCTGTCATTGGCTGGTTTAAGTGGCCACTTTACACACTGTGCAACATTCACCATTTTGCCCATATTTGAACATCCATATTTCTTCGATTCTTCCATTTTTTTATTTAAGTGAAGTTAAAGAGCTGAAACCTTTATTGTTGTCTTATTTAAGGTATTCTCCATCCCCATTGTAATTTGTTAATCTTAATGACTCCCGAGGGGGTGAAATCCAGTCTTTTGTCTACGAACATTTGGACAAACTCAAATATTGTAATGAAACCAACTGGTCCAAGAAGAAGTTTAAAAAATTGGAAAATTGTTTTCAGGCGTTGCTTAGTGTGTTAAATAATTCAGTCTGATGAATCTCTTCACTACAATAAAGGTGGCCACTTAAACCAGCCAATGACAGGTCATAAGCCCTGTAAATGCCTAGACTTCCATATTCCCTTATTTAAGGTATTCTCCATCCCTGTTGTAATTTGTTAATCTTAATGACTCCCGAGGGGGTGAAATCCAGTCTTTTGCCTTACAATAATGTTTGAAAGTAATCACATTTTAATTTTGTGTATAATTGACAACCGCAGATCACATTATTTTTTTAACGGTTTCTTTATTTATTACCAAACGTTTTGCAAACTGGATCTGCTTCTCTCTTAATGCAAGATCCTCATTTAGCGTCTGTGTCATCAGCTTGGCCTTGTAAGATTACACTAATCTTTAAGCCTCAGAATAGCACTGGGTACGTATGCTACCCGCTTTAGACCTAAGCAAGACACGAAACATTAACATGTTTAAAATTTCTTGTTTTTGTTCATATATATGTAGTAATTTGTGTTATTCAATACCTATTTGTTAAAAAAGATTTAATTTTATTTTTAATATAAAATTATATAAACTTACAAACCAAAACAACTCTCACGCTTTTTGCCTTAAGTGTAGTCAAAAAGGATAGACTGTAACTTTATATTTGGATGCAGACATCGATTCCTGTACATTTTTATCATATTTCTTCACATCTTCTCATGCACGCACGCTGATTACTCCGGCTTTTGACATGGTCATGCCATGTCTTTGATGTTCTTTCTCGTTTTCTGTATCTATTAGAAATCGCCATGTAGATATTTCTGGCCATTCTTTTGCTTTCCGTTAAATGCCTAAACCAACGCAAAGAAACAATATATTCTTGATTATGTCGATTATGCCTCAGCTTATAAAGCACGGATCTCGACATTTAGTTTTACCACATATTCATCTGAGAGATCACATTTTAACAGCATTCAGACTTGATTATTACTCCAAATTCTACACTTCTTTTATAGACATTAGGGTTACCACCAGGATGCTAAAGAACGTTTATGAACTGCTAAAGTTGCCTTCTGTGACAAGTTTTTTTTTACGAAAGTTGATTTGAGCGCACTGTTCACCATGTTCCCGGTACTCACGCTCTTTTCAATATATTTTTCAATCTTTCAATCTTTATTAAACATACTTTCCGGACACACAAATTATTCTTCCTGATTATAAATACACATTCATTCACAACGATCTAACATTTAGTCATACTTTCAGCCCTTTCAAGAACCATCATATTAGATTTATCGACAGTGTAAATTTTCATTTTGAAAATTAAGTTCTTTACGAGCGCTTTCATCTAAAAAAGCCAGTTTTGAAGACATTTACTAAGACAAAAACACTCGTTGGTCAATAAAGGTAAAACTAAACGAAGAAGTATGATTTGTAGTTTGTATCAAAATGATTCATAACGTAGTTCTTTAATTCATTTTAAACTTCTACCGACGGTATCTTTAAAAATGATTTCATTTTACGGAAATTAAAACAGAAGCGATGGACATTTTAATGAAAAAATAAAGCGTGGTATTTAAAAGCCATTATATTGACTTGTTTAGTTTTTGTTATACGCGTGAAAAATAGTTTTTTGATCCAAATATATTTTTATTGCAAGTGTAAATATTCAAACCTAAATGATTAAATACTGAATTATTGATTATGAAATATTTGTTTCTAGTCTATTATTCTATTTATATTTTCAATGCCAACAAAGGTCAACATAAACATAATTAACGAGAAACGTCAGTTGTTTTGACCAGCGCGGCGATGATTTTTTTACTTTTGCGTTTTTTTCTCGCTTTTTACTGCATTCGTATTCTGACTGTTAAACGCAATGGTTTCCACAAATAATCGTATCTATAAAATATTTTTTGGCAAAAATCCAAGTGATGCGAGAAGTCAAGCGAGTTAATAAGGATCATTCTGCCAGAATAATGATAAAATAATTTAAATATCGTTTGTGCTCATTAGTCAAAATCTTTCGACCCACCACTTTAAATAATTGAGTCAAAACATACGGACTAATTTCGTTTTCTTTTGAGATAATTAGATCTTTAAAATGTTTAAGAAAATAAAAATAGTAACAATAGTCGTACGAGCATGATTAACATTATGTCTGTTAAAATAAATAAATACAGAATGGCGTCTTTCCTCTCGGCCTACTCAGAGTGGAAATGGGGCCAGCGTGATGCTTTATTATCGTTGTTGATTAAAAGAAACTCAAAGATCTCAATATCAAATCAAAAACTAATTAAAACATGACGTAGAGCAAAAACCACCTACGTAAAAGGCAAAGACAGACACTTCCAAAACAATATGTCGGATGAGAAGTTCTGAGTTGCGAAGTCTCCGATCCAAAACCGGAAAGACGCCACGAGACCGAAAGATAATTAGCGATATTCGGAGCACGTGCGGTACAGAAGATATTGTAAGATGGGGTAGATAACGAGGCAGTACTGAAAGGAACATGTCGACAGAATGGCGGAGAATAGACTTCACTTCGAGGGAACCCCGATGGAAGAAAACACCCAAGCAGACCCCCGAAGAGGCGGCAATCGACGTCCCAAAAAAAAACAGCGATACAGACAGATCTGTAGGATTAACAAAATAGATGAAGAAGAAGAAGACTGATTTGATTCAACTTATTGTATTTATTATTTGTTTCAATAAAAAAATTCAAAGAAAAATGACACCTTTACAGGACAAAAAATATTCATGTCCGATTTAAAAGAGAAATAAATACATAATTAACATTTTTTTTAAATACTCGTGTTTTTCCTTTTCGCATCAGATACAAATAAGGAAAAATGGTTTTACCTGTTTTTTTTCTTATTACATAATTTGCCATTTTCTATTTGGTATCTGAAAACACAAACACGTTTCTAAAATAATAGAAAGCTTCCTTCATTCTGGTAATGTGGCCTCATTTTCTTAAAGAGTAGCGTTTTTTTAAGTTAATGCCTTGTAGCTTGTAACAAAGAGCGTCCACTAATAAATTTACGGATGATATCGCTTTACATTCTTTTAATGACTACTACTACTACTACTACCATCACGCCATTTCCCCGTAGAGATAGGCAGAGAGTTATTTTAATGATATTGAAGATAACGTATGATAGATAGATCGATATGTTTTAATCATCAAGAATTATACTTATATACTTAGAATTACTCTTGTTATTATTTATATAATGAAATATGAAAAATATGCATATAAATGTTCACGTTAAGTTTCTGGGATTCTATAAAGACTTGTGTAACAGGCGTTGTAAATCATATTCTGATTCCAAGTCCTAGATTAACCACTTCCCTCATTCTTGAAAGCGTGTTTAGTTATTTATTTTGTGTGCGTAGTAAAAGTTTTTTGGATTATATATTGTTGTGATATAATTAATTATAAAGATTTTAAGCTTGCTATGTTTTTTTGATGCTTCGAATATTAGCATTTTGAACAGAAAATAGTATTATTTAAGTTCCAAATTTAGTTATGATAACCCTTGGGAATGTAATTCATTTATATTTTACTTTGCCAAATACTTTGTATTCATCATAAAATCATCATAAATATCATCTAAAAATAATATGTATTTATTTGATTAAATATCATACATATGTCGTTGTCTTTAGTTTTAAATTTTTTATTACTCTTGTGATATACGCAATAAAAAAAAATAAAAAAAGTCAAATACTTTAGTTTTTATTATTCACTCAAATATTTAAATTTCCAGTCCATTTCCTAAAATTTGTATAAAACTTATGCTGGAAAAATGGAAATCGAGTTATTATACAGTGGGATTTGAACCTCAAACATTTGGCAAGTAAATCTACAATATTACCACGGGACCACAACCCGGTTTAAACTAAAATACTTTAAAGGGTTCATTTTTTTGTAATTTCCAACAGAAAATTAGTTTTTTATTAATCAAGGGATTTAAAGCATCACAATTAGATAACAGTTATTCCTTTGTTTTTTAAATGAATATTGCTGATAATATTTTTATAAAAACTGTATTTTAATAATATATCATAAGTAACACAAAGCATCATCCCTTACTAGTATACGGTCCGTGAGTACACGCCAGTTCCAGACATAATTGGCAATCCTTAAACTGCATATATGAAAAATATCTGGACATGTGGACATATCACTAATATTTAAAGCATTTTCTTTTTGGTCAAACATTTTACTTAACGTTATTAACCACTTACCGACTTTTTTATGTCTACCGGTTTTGAGACGTACCCGTTTCTTCGTCAGGATACCAATCAAACCAACATGCAAAACCCACTAGACACCTTCACCTAATCAATTACCAAATCAATTTTGATCATGACTTTAATTAAGATGTAGGAGTCAAAATCTTACAAACAAATAATAAAGGGTTAAAAGTAATTGGTATGGAAATATTTCACATAAGGAATGCTATAAAAAATATTTTACCTTTAAACAATAATCAAACAACCTTTCAATATCGCCCGTTATTCGATGCTCCTTTGTAATGGTTAGCCTATACCTGTCAACTCACGCCCCTGTGTCCTGACGAAGAGATAGGCACGTCTCGAAACCAGTATGCATAGAAAAGTCGAGTAGTGGTTATATACAAATATTTCATCATATTTAGATATCAGGACAACCTTTATCCTACCGGCCTATGAACGTATTCATATATCATTGTATCCACGTCGATCAGCAATGATTATGATAATAGACATTATAGTCATTTCCAACCATGGTTATTTTTGTGTATTTACCTCTCATAATTAATCTTAAGTCTTCATATTTAACTACCCGGTTCACTATCCGGGCATACAATTTTATAGGCCTCCGTGTATACAATATGCTCCCACAAGAAATATTATGCTTAGCTAGAAACAAATTAAAAATTTGTACAAGAGTGGATTTTAAAAATCGGAAGGAGCTGGTTGGAGCAGCTATCCAGAGTTTTTGAGTGATACAATTCTATATCAGTGTTTTTTTTTTTATATTAATTTTCTAGTTTAATTTACTCATTTATTAATTTCTATCAGTTTATACCTTTTGTTTATTTTTCAATATATATTTTTTTTTCAATTTCGTTTATTTTCATATATGTTTTCAGTTTCATACACTTTGACAGTTGTGATTTATTTTAGTTCCATAAGTTTTTTAAGATTATCATATTTTTATATTTTATTCGATTTTGCATTAATTATTTTTTAACATCTCTAATAAAATACATGCGGTATTTTATATTTAAAAAAAAAGAAAATGATGTGTACCTTAGAACAGGTATTTACTATACCTAGTGAGAAAAGACAGTGCCTAATATGTTTGCTTATATTTTAATTTTGCTTATTTGTATTTACCTTCTTCACTGTTTTGTAAACAGATCATAATATTACTATGCTTTACTTATAATAAACGCCGATTTGTTTCCACACTGAACTGAACCATTTGGTTTTATGTCAGGAGAATCCCAGGCCAGCTGTGAGTATAGAATCTTTGCCTCTTAAACTAACCATTGACCGAGCGAAGGGTACCGATTCTACTAGGTTTTTATTCGACTATTGTTAGAACAATGCTCCGATTGGAAAGTATCCCGACCAGGTACTGCGGATGCCTCCTGAGAGCCTTAACAACGCTTGCCTACTTTACAAGACAACAGGATTTCGACGCGCGCCCGATGCTGACAGTTCGTCGGCAGTTCATGTCAGAACTGCGAAACGTGAACCTGACTCGGGAGTGTTCGCAGGAGCTGGCAGCTGACAGCGATCCCTGGAGGCTCTTTGTGGATACCACGAGGTTCAACTAAGGAGCGAATATAGAATAATTTTAGTAAAATATTTTGAAAAAAAAACATTTTACAGTCTTCTTTACAATTTAAAACAGTCAACGTTAATCTTGTCATTGACACTTTTAATACCATAAAAAATGTTTCTTATTCATTTCGTATTAAAGTTTTCGCAATAAACGAAAGATAACATTTTAAAGGGAGTATTTTACGATTCTGTAAGAGTTAATGGAAACTTTTACAAAAATAATTGAATTGAAACTTTCAAAGAGAATACTCTTTGGAAGCAAAATACTCGGAGATAATCTTTTTATTCAGGAAATCCTATTTCAATTTACTGACCGATTTTGTAAAAGCTTATGATTATTTGTGCATGATAGCATTATGCTTTGGTTCAGAAAATTTACAGTAAAGTAAACATCTTTTCAGTCCCAAAACTGAATTGAATAAGGGTTTAAACGAATCCACGGGTAAAAAATATATTCCTACAATGTTAATATTGCTAAACAAATATCCAAAATTATACCTTATAAATTTTTACAAACGTATTACGAAGGAACAAAGAACATGGCTGAAAAAATCAGTGCTCCATGAAATAAATTGGACTCTATATTTATTTATATTTATATTTTAAAGGTACAATAGGGAAATACTTCATATTCCGAAAAATAAAATGAAATGGATTGAGAATAATTCATTGTATTTTTAAAATCAATATCGATTTTATGGAGAAATGTTTTCATATGTAAACGTAAAAAATAAATTTAATAAAAATACGTTGCTAGAAAAACGCAACATGTTTGGCCTTGAAAGCTGTGACGTCAATATTCGTGACAATGTTCTAAACAAATTTGAATGGTCAAAAACAAATAAACATGAATCGTGACGTATTAGGGGCGTGGCCAATGGAATGACCGTTTTTCCAGGAATTCAAAATTACAAATTTTAAAAAAAATGCTGCTTAATATTAGAATTTTTTTTTACTGGACTGTATTTCATAGACCATACAATAAATAACAATGTAGGAAATTTTATTAAAAATACAAAAGATAAAACAAATAAATTAAAAAAATCAGGGGTGTACAAACTTCCTTGCCATGATTGCAGACCTTTTTATAAAAGAAAAAAATCGCAGTAATTTAAAATTAGAATAAAAGAACATTTGAAATGTCCCAAGAATAACATTTTTTTGGAATTGGAAGACGAAATCTAAATATTGCGTTTCAATTATAAAACTAATCAACAAATAATTTGGGAATTCTAGAATTAAAAAAGCCGTTAAACAAAATTTTAATATTATAAATAATCAATGAAACTTAAGTCAAAGCCATTTTGAATATTTTTACTATAAAGTCTAACTCTACCTTAAACACAATTACCCCCTCTCCTACCCCCACTCCACCATAAACACAATAACCCCATGCTCTTTTTTTATCGACGACCACTAATCTGTTCAGTTTCTTTTATAAATAATGTATGTTTAGTAGTTATTAGATAACCCTGAAGAGGCCAACGCGTAGTTCCAAATATTATTGGGTTATGTCAATAAAAAGTAGTTCATAAAACAAAGTTATTTTATTTGTCTAACAAAAATAAAACAACTCTACTCAAAGTTAGTGCTACAATTATCACAAAAAAAATCTATTCATTTACATAAAATAATAATATACATTTATCCGTAGACGCACCAAACTTAACTATACAAATAAGTTTTTCTGCGCCAAGTAGAAGAACACAACATCATCAACAATTTTTTTTGCCAATCTTTAAATCAAATTTTGGTTACCACTCACCTCTTCCAAGAATCAATGAACGTTTAATAATTTATTTCAAGTAGATGGAGGGTTGGATAAATTTGACCAATCTAGACAGTCATTAAAAAATAAATTGTTACGGGCATTATGGGTTAATTTGTGTTTGTTGCCAACTTAACTATTTTTATATATTTTTATTTAACAAATTTACGGACAATGTCCAATTTAAACAAATCATTCAAGAAAAAACAATAATAATACAGTAACAAATAATAGAAGCAATACAACAAATAAAAGCAAAGACAAGTTAATACATTAGACAAGTATTATGGAATCCAGGTTAATTTTACAAAAATACAGTCAATTAATTGGGAATATTTCTTCAGCCTATTTGTAAATAAACTCAATTTACAATCAAAATAATTTATATCTTGATTTTCATTTACAAATCTAATCATTCTTAGGCGCATGGAAACCATAATTAGTCTTATGTTGACCGAGGAACAGAATTTCATAATTTCTGAGTCTACGTGATGGAACTTTAAGAGATATTTGCTGGAGAATAGTCGGGACATCAAAA